>NW_024070188.1:6566413-6628879 GCF_014754425.2 Oryx dammah
TTTTGCATGATTTTAAGGAAGAAGAGATAAAAACGTCCATGCTTACTTGCATAAAATTTTTAGATTATAAAAAATTTTTTTAACATAAGCACGAATTTCCTCCTCATTGACACTCATCATTCATTCCATTTATTTATGTGCTTCACATTGCTCTTTTATAGATAATGCACTTAACAACAACCATTTTATTCACTTTTTGTAAACTCTACAATTACTAGAGACTAAATACTTTCTCTTTGCTGTTAATTCCCTGAAGAGTAAACTGCACTCTTGTAAGAGCATCTACTTAGGTATATGACAAAATATTATCAAAAGGCAATCTACAATGTAATAACCTGAACTTTAGACAGTCATCTTTATTTAATAAGGATTAGTTCCTTCTACTCAGATGTTGATATTTCAATACTGTCAAGTGTGTAATCATAAACTTAGTAATTTTCACCCAGGAAATGAAATTCCTAAACAGTCCATATGTAATCATTCTCAACTGTCTGTCTTTAGAGCCATCTGTCATGCCTTTTTAAGGTCCTTCCAGTCAGCCTAGAATATTGAAATTGGCATAAAATAGGTCTTTGTTTGTGGGCAAAGAAAAAAATCATTTCAGTCTCCAGTTTCATGAGATTTGATTTTACCAGATTTGGTTCAAATCCAGCTCCACAAATGAGACGCCCCTAAAGAGAGTATAACAGATGTAACTAACCGTCCATTGGTTAAACTCTTGCTGCTGCTGCTAAGTCGATTCAGTCGTGTCCGACTCTGTGCAACCCCATAGAAGGCAGCCCACTAGTCTCCTCTATCCCTGGGATTCTCCAGGCAAGAATACTGGAGTGGGTTGCCATTGCCTTCTCCAGTTAAAGTCTTGATATGGTATCAAAGTATATTTACTAAAAACTGAGAAACTGAAGGCTTTTAGTTTGGCAGAATACTGGATGATGGCCTCAACATCCCATCCAGTTTAGCATTTGTCCTGGATATTCTAATATTTACCTCAATATTATTACCAAGAGTTGAATGAAAGTCACCTGGAATGGGTTTGGTAGACCTCCACTTTGCATGTTCAACTTCTGACAGGTGTGTGCAGAGAAGAGCTGTTGCTTTGACATGGGTTAGATCTGAAGGGTGGCCAGCAACAGCCTATTCCCTCTTTTATTAACCTTTTCACATGGACATAACTAACACTCACCCATCAGAGACAGCATGCAGAGCTTTCCTGATAAAACAAACCTGGTGGCAAATGTGGCATCTTAGTCTGCTTAGGCTGCCACAGCAAAACCATAGACTTTGGTTTAAACAACAGAAATTTATTTATTGAAGTACTAAAGGCTGGGATATCCAAGATCAAGGTGCCAGCTGGTTTGCTTCCTGGTGAGACCTCTCTTTCAGGCCACCTCCTCCCAACACCCTCACATAGCTTTTCTTCTGTGCTCACGTGGTGTCTCTTCTTAAAAGGATACTAATTCTATTGGATAAGGACCCACCCACATGACCTCATTTAACTTTAATTACTTCCTTAGAGGTCCTAGCTGCAAATATGGTCACACCAAGGGGTTAAGACTTCAACATATGAATTGAGGGGGTCTGTAATACATGGGAAATAGTAATCAAGTGCCTGTCAAACAAATGCAAAAAATAGAAGCTGAGCAGTCCTGCGTAACAAATCTTCCCAATACTAATTGACTTAAAATAACTATTTAATGGGCTTTCCAGGTGGTGCCATGGTAAAGAATCCACCTGCCAGTGCAGGAAACACAGGAGATGCAGTTTTGATCCCTGGATTGGGAAGATGCCCTGGAGAAGGAAAGGGCAACCTGCTCCAGTATTCTTCCTTAGAAAATTCCATGCACAGAGGAGCCTGGTGGCCAAGCTACAGTCCATGTGTCTGCAAAGAGTCAGACATGATTGAACATGCACACACATAACTATTTAATCCTCACAATTCTGGTGTTCAGGAATTCAGATAGTACTCAAAAAGGGAGAGTTCATTTCTGCATCATGTGGTGTTGGTTGCAAAATCTGTGATAGCCTTCCTCACGTTTGGTGTCTTAACTGGTTGCTTGAAATGACTGGGGTCTGGCTAGGTCTCACTCTCTGGCTCTTTCTCTCTCTCTCTCTCATTTACTTCCTCCCTCCTCATAGACTCTTCTACTCCAAAGCCTCTATTTCTCCACGTGGCCTCTCTTTACAAGGATTCTTTAACTGTCCTCTGGTTTCCCCTGTAATTGAAAACAGAAGCTATACGAAGTTTGAAGGCCTGGGCTCAGAAATCCCAAACTATCATTTCTGCTGCATTCAACTTGTCACAGTGAATCACAAGTCCAGTGCAGATCCAAGGTATGTGGAGACAGACCTGCCTTCCTGGTCAGAGAAGTGGAACAGGCATACAGGGATGAGATGAGTTATCATTGGCTCCAGTTGCAGACAAACCCACCACAGTGTGCCCTCAGGGGACTAACATTTACATCACTTCCTCATGTAAACCTTAGTCAACTCCTGCAAAGACTCTCCAAGCCTTGTCCAATTTGATACTAGGTTCTAGTCCCAGAATTTCTTGATCTTTGTTGATATGCATTATTATTTATTAATCTTCAGAAATTTTTTATTAAAAAATTTTTTTTGAGTTGAATGATTTTATAGGTCAATAAATATAAGAAAAATAATTTTTCATCTTATACATGAATTTTTCTAGAAACTGTAAATGTCCCAGTATATATTTTTAGTTTTATAATCACCATTTCACAATTGTCTAGTATATTACTTTCTGCAATGATAGAAGCACTATCTGATGCTGTAGCAATCAACCATATTTAAATATTGAGCACTTGAAATATGGTTTATATAACTGAGGAATTAAATTTTAAATGCTAATTTTAATTAATTTAAATTTTACCAGGTGTGACTAGTGACGACTATACTGGACAGTTCAGATCTAACAAGTTCTTTTGCTGGTTAAGTGGTATATAATTCTTTTCTTTCAAAACAACTTAAAGAAGAACATAACTGTGTTGTCTGCTAATACTTTGGATGAGGCATGTCAACCACCCATGGTCACATGGCAAGGAATATATGGCGTATGTACATTAGGAGAATAATTCCAGGAAGATTTACTAAATGGGCTATTGATAAGTATGAGTGGGATATAGAGAAATGCCTTCAAATAGCGCAATACCCTAGGGATAGTAACAGGAAAGTTGTTACTGTCTTTGGGCCTGAAGGAATAAGAGGATGGAGAGTTGCCCAGAACTCACAAGGAAATAATCACAAGTGTCACCTTGAAAGGAGAGAGAACTTAGCAGGGAAGGAGCCAGGAGAATAGATGGCCTTCTCTTCGCATCATCTCCTGCCAAAAGATCTTCATTGGCCAAACCCAACTGGAAGCAAGAAGGAAAGAAAGCACATTGATGTAGTCTGGACAGGTCAGCCTCCAGACACAAGGTGGAGTTGAAGAGGATGACTTAGTTTTAGAAAGATAAGTAGAAGATACACAGTATGTAAAAACATTAAAACAATACTGTGTTATAAATTACTATGTAGGTGCTTCCCTGTCAGTCCAGTGGTTAAGAATCTGTACTTCAGTGCAGGAGTATGGGTCCAATCCCTTGCTGGGAAACTAGGATCCTGTATGCCATGCAACATGGCCAAAAATTAAACAATAAAGATATATTAAAATAAATTACTCTGTTTTTGTCATGCAACTCAAATGGAATTCAAGGAATTGAGTGCCACTGCTGTAACAGATTCTTTCTTACTTACTTACTTATGTGAACAAGATTTTTTCAATCTGAACTCTGTCTCATTTGAGCAGTAAGTGATTCATCCAAAGGTATACAAAACTGAATGGAAGGAAAAGCCCCATTCAACTCACATTTTACAAAAATATTAGACTTAGCACATGTTTAATGTGTTTAGATATTTGAATCAATGGTGAGTTTTCTTACAGTTAGCTTCAGGTGAGTGGTGGATGGAAGCGTCAGCAGTTTGTGGTAAGAGGCAGCCATTGTGCTCTCAGCCTCTGGGCTGGGTGGCTTGGGCTCTAATCTGCCACCACTAGTTTGCTCGGGAGCATCAGGTAAGTTCATTAACTTCTGTGCCTCAGCTTCCTAACTGCAAATAGTGATGATACTAGTGCTTACCTGATAGGGTTGTTGTGAGGATTAAATACCTAATGAACACCTGGCACTTTACAGTACTGTTTCAATATGTGTTGTATTAATCAGCCATTGGTGCAATAACACTGTGTAACAAACAACCATAACATTCCAATAGCATAAAGCAATAAGCATTCATTTCTCACTCCACACCTGTGGAATTCTTAGAGTTGCCTCACACTGCAGGTTGGGCTCAGGTCAGCTCCAAGAGCCTGTCATTCTCCCTAGACCAACAGCTAAACAAAGCATGTTCTTCTCATGGCAAAAAAGCAGGAACATGCGATATTAGTCTTCTTTGAAATAAAGCTTTTTGCTGAAGTTTTCAATTTTCTTTTGCTTTATATGTCATTCTGAAATCTTGTATTTTTATTGGAATTTCAATAGAGAATACATGATTATCTAAAAAATACATTGATTGTAAGCCAGCTTTATGCTTCAGTCAAGAGGCCGGTATATTCTGTTCTCTGGAAGAGTCTGCCTCTTGTCTGCGCAAAACAAACTACATGAATCCTGAACAACATGAAAGAAAATGGAGAGATACCATTTCACTTAGATTCTAAATTCATTTTGAAAATAATTTTTTTCGCTCCTTCTTTAGATAAACCTGTCTTTTGGACTATCTGAGCAATTCCGTAGCATCTACCGAACATGAATAACTTGAGGAGTCCATCATATGTGCTAGCTAAGAGATTTATCTTGCACCTGAGCAGACGAGGCAGGGTTCAAGGGGAATTTATGGATCCTCCCATCGTTCGGCCTGTATGTTTTATTATCACAAGCCAACATACTTTTAATTTCACCTTCTTCTGTTTTCTGGTGAGTAAACCAAGTAGAATTGTTTTGATAAAGAGACCTAACGGGAGAAGTTGATGTATTACACCTTTGCAGATAACTCAGATTTATGAGCTTAGGGGAACAATTTACTGATTCCTTCCTCCCAAATCGTCTGTTTAACTTGTGAGAGTCTGATAATAAAGTTAATAAACACTTTTTTCCATCTAGTATTGCTGTAAATTGTCTGAGAGATGATCTCATGCTCTTGGACAGGCTGAAAGCATCTATTGAGATCAAGTCTTTACTACTAATGTGGAAGATGGTCGAGTCTACTGGCTAAAGAACCAAAGAATTCCTTTCTTCAGAAGTGGTGGTGGTCAAACGCTGGTGGATTATACTTGTTTCTAGAAAGAAAATTCTAATTGGCAATGACTGAGTGTGAATAATATCCTTGGTTTTTTAGCAGCTGTTCTTGTTCATTCCAGCTTAAATGTTTCATGGGGTGGTTGCTTCCTTAGAGTGAGATGCTAAAAGCCTCACCATAGAGATGGGAGGTGTCATGTCACAGGAAGTCCCGGCTACTCCTCTTTCCTCTCAAATTCAGACAGAAATATTTATGCCCCACTTGATGACATGTTTGACTTCTCCATTTTCAGAAATGTGTGTATAAGGTCTATAGAGCCATTCACTATGATACTTCCTTAAAATCTTTAGTGACAGGAGAAAGTTCTCTTGGGAGGATCAGACAATTTCTCCACAAAGAAGACTAATAAAACTTTTAAAATAGTACAATTCTCATTGAGACAGAAATAGTTATCTGGAAGTAAATGTATTTAAATGTTAATAGTGGGCTTTGGGGCTACTATTATTCCTTCTCTTGTACTTTCCTGTATTTATGAATTATTTACAGGGAGCAGGTGTTACTATAATAGCTCAAAAGTTCCTAAAAATCATGAGACACAGCTTTCTCCCTCCTCATTCTTAAACTATTCTGGAAAGATAACATTGTACACATTTAAAACTAGTTATTAAAGGGACATGTCTCTGTACTCAGTATCTTGTAATGGAAAAGAATCTGAAAAAATATAGATATGTATTATGTGTAACTGAATCACTTTGCTGTATACTTGAAATTGACACAACATTGTAAATTAACTATACTTCAATTAAAAAAGCTTTTTAAAAAGGGGGAGGGAGAGACTTTTCTAAACTTTCCAAAATGTCTATCTCCTGTCATTTTTTTTCCTTCACACTCTTCTTGGTGATCTCAGTTAATGTCACAACTTCAGACATTGATTCTGACGCATAAACACCTGTGGCCTGTGTAGGCAGCCCTGGCCTTGCTCTTTAGTTTCATTCCTGCAATGCCGTCCATCTTCTGGACAGCTCTGTATGGATGTCTTGTCAGCACATTCAAGAAACCCCAAAACAAGCTCATGAATTTGAGCCCTCCAAGTTGGCTTATCCTGCTTCTGGCTTTGTTCCTTTTAATGACACCCCTTTCTCTAAGTCATTAAGAAGGGATTTGAGGCTACCATATCTTTCACAGACAGTCATCATCATATTCCATCTTAACAATGTTGTTCACATTTAATTGCTCCTTTCCATTCCCTCTAACAATATCCTAATTATACCTCTCACTTTGCTGATAGCAGTATACTTACTAAGTGCTTTGCATTCCTCAAATTTAATCCTCACAGCAGCCCTAGAAGGTAGGTCCTCTTCTTATCATCCCATTTTGCAGTAGCTTCCCTGAGGTCACAGAGTTTATATGCAGAGCTGGATTTACCCAGAGAACAAAGTCCAAGTTGTTTGGGTGGGTGCTTAGGGCTCCCCAGTTAACACCCACCCCCTTCAGCTTTACCTGCCACTTGTCACTCTGGCTGGATGGGTCTCCCACCTTACCCACCCGCAGCTGTGCTCCCAGGTCCTACCTCCACTCATTTGAGTTCAAACTTCTATTTTCACATCTCACTACTCATCCCAACTGCCGTGCGTATATTCTCCCTTGCAAAGGAGTATTTGGGTTTTTCACTGAACCAGAGCCATAGATCAGACATATTCTAGAGACAATCAAGACTTCTCTGTCATGATACAGACCCTGGAGAGAGAAGCATTGTATTCAGTTTTCCAAAATCTAGACTTGCCAGAGCTATACTGTTACTATCTCTTCTTCAGTGGTGCCCCACAGTACATGTTATGAGTTCAACAAAATATTCAGTTCAGCTCAGTCGCTCAGTCATGTCCGACTCTTTGCGACCCGAAGAACTGTAGCACGCCAGGCCTCCCTGTCCATCACCAACTCCCAGAGTCCACCCAAACCCATGTCCATCAAGTTGGTGATGCCATCCAACCATCTCATCCTCTGTCGTCCCCTTCTCCTTCTGCCCTCAATCTTTCCCAGCATCAGGGTCTTTTCAAATGAGTCAGCTCTTTACATCAGGTGGCCAAAGTATTGGAGTTTCAGCTTCAACATCAGTCCTTCCAATGAATATTCAGGACTGATCTCCTTTAGGATGGACTGGTTGGATCTCCTTGCAGTCTAAGGGACTCTCAAGAGTCTTCTCCAACACTACAGTTCAAAAGCATCAATCCTTTGGCACTCAGCTTTCTTTATAGTCCAACTCTCACACCCATGCATGACCACTGGGAAAACCATAGCCTTGACTAGATGGACCTTTGTTGACAAAGTAATGTCTCTGCAACAAAATATGTAAGAAGTAATAAAGTAAAAAAAAAAAAAAGGATTATTAGTGAGCAGAGAGCTGACTTATTTGAAAAAACCCTGATGCTGAGAAAGATTGAAAGTGGGAAGAGAAGGGACAGAGGAGCCTGTTGGGCTTCTGTCTATGGGGTCGCACAGAGTCGGACATGACTGATGCGACTTAGCAGCAGCAGCAGCAGCCCATCATATATGACAGGGAATAGGTGTGTCCTGGGGGACATGTATACTAGAATCATTTCAACTGGTCTCAGGTGTCTTGTCAGTCTCTCTTATCAATGTGATGGTAATTCTTTTTTTTTAAAGTGTTTTATATATATGACCTTTAATTGCAAGTCAACAACTGCAGCCTCCGTTCAGCCAAAGAAATTGAAATCTGTCCCCAGAATGGAGGGAAGACGGGCCATGATGGATTTTCTCAATGACGGTACTATGTACACTATCATTCAGAAATGATTTACTATCATTTATTTCTGAGTGATGACTGAGATTTTCAAGGGTCACACTGAACTCATCTGCTTACTTTAAAATAAAAACCCTGCCTGAAGTGTGACTTTGTTGAATTTGGTTTTGCTGTAGGGGACAGACCGAGGCAGAAGGTAGCAGCCATTGCTCAGCATAAGGGAATGCTCCTAACGGGACAGCCAACCAGAGGCACACCAGCCAGCTGGGATTTCCTCCCAGTTCAGACACAGACTGAGTTCTGCGTTCAGAGGGAAGCTGAATTGAAAAGCCTCCCAAGTCCCTTCCAACTAAACACTTTATGAGTGTGTGAATATTTGAGTTCCTTTGGAGGTCAGAGAGGTGAGAAATTGAAACTGGAAGGAGTTTCTGCAGAGAGGCCTTCCTGATGGAGGAGGTTACTGGGGCTTGCTATGAAGGACTGCTAGGCTGGGGAGATGAGGCAAAGAGATAACATTATCTGGGTGTCAAAGGTGTGAAAGAGGCTAGGCAGGTGCAGGGGGATGAAGAGGGCAACTGATGTCGATGGAGGAGGAAAGAAAGATGCTAGAAAGACGCCCCTTGAGAGAAAGGAGCAGCTGAACTGTGTTTGAGGCAGTGGTGAGCTTAGCAAAAAGCTGACAGCTATTCATACATTATCTGAGAAACCTGACAGTTGCCTAAGGACATGTGAACTTTGGAGCAGCTCTGAAATGAAAAGAGGTGGGAAACCTGTATGCCGGGTTAAAGCCTCCTCTCCAAAGCTGAAGAACTGGGGTTTTCCTAAACACAAGGGCAGGGCTACCACCAGAACTCTCAGTGGGTCCAAGGCCAAGTAACCCGCTCTTTTCAGATGTCTCGCCCCCTCGTCTAAATTGAGATAAATGGGCAGCAGGAAAAATCTGTACACATCCCACTAAAGTCAGGACATGACATTTTAAGAACGTTATTTCCCCAGAGAGGTGAAAAGGGTTTTTGTGTTTTTTTAAATGTCATAGAGATTCTTTGTTTGTGAACTAACAAGTGCAGAAATGGAACAAGGTCATTTACTACAGAATTGAAAGCAAGCCTGACATGGAATGTTTCAAAAGGACCTTTTTGAGTGATTATCCATTTTGTTACTCTACTATTATATTTATAACATAAATCACATAATAAAACCATTATAGATAACTTGTAGTAAGGTGTAGCTTTAAGCGAGATGTATGTATCCTCTGTTCTTTAAATGACCAATCTCTGATGTCACCAGCCCCACCTGAGCCCTACGGAAATGGCTGTGCATATTATACAGGTAACCAAAGAAATATCGTAGCGGTCTTTTCAGCAACTCAAAAGCTGTGATGGTTCTAGGTCATCTGTGTTTCTATATTTTGGTACTATTGGGTTAAAATGGTGTATGTTAGTTGCTGAGGTGTGTCCAACTCTGCGACCCCATACACTGTAGCCCGCCAAGCTCCTCTGTCCAGGGGGTTCTCCAGGCAAAAATACTGGAGAAGGTAGGCATTCCCTTTTCTGGGGGATCTTCCTGACCCAGGTATCAAACCCAGGTCTCCTGCGTTGCAGGCAGATTCTTTACTGTCCGAGTCACCAGCAATGCAGTGTAACTGTGTTTTTACTTTATTCCTTATATCCGCACACACAAAAAAGAATACATTCAGAAAATTGGGAGTGGGACCAATAATGTTTCAATCAAACCCACAGAAGGGAAGAAGGGAAGTCGCTCAGTTGTGTCTGACTATTTGTGACCCCGTGGACTGTAGCCTATCAAGCTCCTCCATCCAAGGGATTTTCCAGGCAATAGTACTGGAGTGGGTTGCCATTTCCTTCTCCAGGGGATCTTCCTGACCAGGGATCGAACCCCGGTCTCCTGCATTGTAGACAGACACTTTACCATCTGAGCTACCAGGGAAATGATCAAACCCACAGAGAACCCTCAAATCAGAAATATCATTAACCTCGAACAGGTTAAACGTTCAAGTCCCAAACATTCCGCTGCTGTCTGCCTGGGTGTGAGGAAGACATTGGTGAGCACACAGCACTAAGCGTGGCATTCTTCGCTGGGAAGCGAGGCTCCTTAGTAGACAAAAGTATGGGCAACTTACAGTCCCTCTGAGAAACAGATGAAGAATTTTGTGGCTCGGATTCTGGTGATACCCAGTATTGTTTCTATTTTCTTACCTTCCACTGTAGAATATTATCTCTCCTTGGGTTCTACTAGTTTATAATTGACCTTGATTTCAAGCAAGCTTTCCAAGACATCGTAGTTTTTCTCCTTCTCTTTTTGAATGTTCATCCGGGTAGGATTTGAATGAGGGGAAAAGGACAGTCAAGGAAGAGAAGCAGCCTGAGAAAAGACAGTATGTTCACCCAAATGGGTAACCAACAAGAACCTACTGTATAGCACAGGGAACTCTGCTCAAGTTATGTGACAGCCTGGCTAGGAGGGGAGTTTAGGGGGTAATGGATCCATGTATGTGTGTGGCTGAGTCCCTTTGCTGTCCACCTGAAGCTGTCACAACATTGTTAATTAGCTATTCAGTTCAGTTCAGTCGCTCAGTCGTGTCCAGCTATTTGTGACCCCATGGACTGCAGCACGCCAGGCCTCCCTGTCCATCACCAACTCTCAGAACTTACCCAAACTCATGTCCATTGAGTCAGCAATGCCATCCAACCATCTCATCCTCTATATGCCAATACAAAATAAAAAGATTTTTTAAAATTACTCCTCCCCCCATAATTATCCCAAGACGGTATATCTATGTGGGAGGGAAACCAGACGGGGAGCAGCCAGACTGGAACAGCTGGTTCCTGCTGGAGGGGGCGTAATGGAAGGTTGAGAAATATTTTGGTGGGCGATCTTACATAGCAGTGGATGTGCTGGGTTATAGACTGGGAGGATGGGGGCCAAAGAGGGGATGACAGGTCACAGGTGGAACATGATAAGGAACAATGTCGGGGAGCTGTAGGGTTGCCAAGTGCAGAGCTAGGGAGCTGACCAAAAGACCACCCTCATACTGACCCCCAAGTGCAAGTTTGGGGGGACCCAAGGCCAACTTCAGTTTCAATAATCTGCCAGAAGGTCTCACAGAACTTACTGAAAGCTATTGTCTGTGACTAACCAGGGTGGTAATGTATCACAGTGAAACAATACAGATGAAAGTGAGCCAAGGGAAGAGGTGCATGGTGCAGAGTCCAAAAGAGGTCTGGACCCAGAGTTTCCACCTGGGGTGTGAAACGTGTTAACTTTCCCCGGAACTATGTGAAACAATGAGCACGAAGTATTGTTGTTGTTCCGTTGCTCGGTCGTGTCCGATTCTTTGCGACCCCGTGGACCACAGCACGCCGACCAGCAAAGCTCACCCAAGGCTTCGTGTCCAGAGTTTTTATTAGAGCTCAGTTATATAGACCTGAATGGCCACCCACATTGCTGACTTCAGTATCTAGCCCCTCTGGAGGTCTCACTTGTACCACATGACCCAAAGCCTCCACCCTGAGAGCCACATTGTTGGACAGTGGCCATCAGACACTCTGATCATACACAACATTTCAAGGGTTCAGAGGTCACCTCCCAAGGGGAAAAGCCAGACCTCCCTTTGGGTATGGTTAATTCTTTACCACACGCTGAAGTCACACTCTCTTGCCCATTTTTCCCCTTCTACCTCATATTTCTGCCCCTTCCTTTTTCCTTTCCCCAAATCTTTTAAGGTTCAAGGCAATCTGTGTCCCAAACCCCCTCTTCATAGCTGCTGTCAGATCAGGCTACAGTCAGCAGTGACTGGACTGCAAGAAATGAGAACAGGGTCAGTGACCTGTCTTTATCCTTGGCTTGATGAGCTCCATGGAGGGCATTGGGCAGATCTCACGGTGCCAGGTCCCTGGAGAATGTTATCTGCAAGTTCTACTAACTTGGGAAATTACAACAAAATTTACCTTGGGGGCCAAGGACTAAAAGTCTGATTTCCTTGGTAACATAGGGACCACCCCTCTCTGCCAGGGATGGAGTGTTGAAGACTTATTCTGGGGCCATATATTCTCAATGAGATATCTTAAAAAAAAAAAAAAAAGTTACCGCAAAAAAAAGTGACTATGATTCAGGTCAGGTTGCCTCAAAGCCTTGAGACAGTTCCCTTTAAAACCCTCCCAGGGGTCTTTTTGTTTTACTTGTGATTCCTTTGTCATCCTTCAGTGAATGCTTGGCCTTGAGAAAGCCTTCTCCAATAATGGGGAGCTGTTTTCTTCCTAGATCAGCCACCACTTTGAATCATAGCTCATCTTCAGGCTTGTCTAAACATCTCTAGAGATTTCCATGAGGGTTGCCTGCCTTAAACATTTTTTTTAATTCTTGGAAAAAAAATAGATTTGGCTCAGCTTTGGGTTTAGGCCTACATTATAAATGCTAAAGGGTTTTATTTGCAAATAAAATGTTTCCATAAGCACTTATCTAACAAAATCAAACAGCACAAAAATAAGAGGGCTTGAATTGAGAGAAATGATCGTTATTTGCCCAAGGACGCCCTTTCAAGTGTGCTCGTCCCTACCCACATCTGCTTTTTGATCTTGGGGCAAAAAACTCTCTTGATTTAAGTGTGTTGCTTTCAATGCTCTTATATCAGAATTGTGAAATGAAATAAATAGGGAATATAGACAGCATTATTTAAATATAATGCAATTTGTATCTAAGGCGGTCATGTGTGGTACTTTATCTTATTATTTGAAACTGTAATTTGAAATACTTCTTATCCTGTATTTTAAAAACTAACCTCGGGTTTTCTCTGATGTTCTCAAAAATCACTATTGTATTTTCATATCGTCATTAACATTGATTTTGCTACCATTCTAGTGTTCTGCTTTATGTATTTTAATTAAATGTTTTGTAGTTTGTACTCGAACCCTGAGGTAATTTTCACATGAAGCGGACAATTTTATAAATGGAAAAATATAAAATCATACAAAATGATTGGTGTGTTCCCTGCTGCACAGAACACATAAGAGCCAGAATTCCTACCTCAAAATGTTCCCAGGCTAAGGAAAATTAGATGCGTTTAAAATGTCAAGCTGATGTGCTCAGGTCCAGACCTGGCGACTCTGCGACCCCATGGACGGTAGCCGCCAGGTTCCTCTGTCCATGGAATTTTCCAGGAAAGAATACTTGAGTGGTTTCCATTTCCTTCTCCAGGGACAAGAGTAAGCTCTTTTATTTGGCTTGAATCTTGGTTTGTTTGATATAGTCATGAGACCTCTTCTCCTTAAAGATGAGTTCCTTCTCACTGAAGAGAACATAGAAAGATTCATTACATGATTATTCATAATCATTTAAAAATTGGATACAATGTAAGCATCCCAGAATAGGGGATGGATAATTGTATAACATCCATCCACTGGCTGTATAGTTGTATAACATCCACATCATGTAATAATGCAGAAAAATATTTAGTATAGGTTCAGAGAAAAAAATCAGATTATAATCAGCATACACAGAAAAGGTCTTATTTTATGAAGATAAAATACATAAAATATGAATAAATAATACAGGACTTCCCTGGTGGTCCAATGGTTAATAATCTGCCTACCAACGCAGGGGCAGGGGAGTGATCCCTGGTCCAGGAAGATCCCACACACCTTGAGGGCGGCTCAGCTCATACACCACAACTACTGAGCCCACGCTCTCCAACAAGAGAAGCCACTGCAATGAGGAGCCGACACACGGCGACTGGAGAGTAGCCGGTGCACAGCAGTGAAGACCCAGCGCAGCTGAAAGTAAATAAATGAAAATTAAAAACAAAATACAGATAAACACACCTTGAAAACCCTGAAAGTTTTAACCAGATTAGTAGTGATCTCTCTGCATGAACTAGACAAGATTTGAAAGATGATAAATCCTTAAATCTTAGAGTTGAAGGGACTTTGAGGTCATTGAATTCAGTGACTCATTAAGTCACCGGATAACTCATTCCGTTTACAGACTGATCCAAATATTTGCGAATTCTCTCTTAACTGAAACTCCTACCTGCCTCCCTATAGGTTCCACTAGCTGGGGCCCCCTCTGCCCTCGGGAGACAGGTAGAATAAATCCAATTCCTTACGCATCACTGCTTTTTAGTTATTTAAAGACTGCTCCTCCTTCTCCCTAAATCTTCTTCAGTGTAACATCCCCAGTTTATTTGATCTTTTTTTGGTGTGGTTTCCTGACCCTTCCATGGCCCTGACACACTTATCTGGAGGTTGTTGAATTGTTGGCATGTCTCTTAAAACAGGTCATCCAGAGCAGACACGGCGTCCAAGCACCCTCATTGTTGTCTGGTCATTCAGTCGTGTCCAACTTTTTGAGACCCCGTGGACTGTAGCCCACCAGGCTCCTCTGTCTGTGGAATTTTCCAGGCAAGAATACTGGCGTGGGTAGCCATTTCCCCCTCCATATCATGGTTCATTCCGAATGGCTGCTGCAAGCTTCCTGTACCATTTTATGGGTTCTGTGCCTCAAAGTCTAACAGCACTTCCCCAAATAAAGAAAGTCCCCTTGTCATTTCCTGCAACACGGATCTCCCCAGCTCTTCAGTTTCTTCTTTCTCTTATCTCTCCTCATCCTTTCTCTGGGCCTCCAATTCCATCAGGTCTTCATTTGTAAGCTCCTCATGTTCACAGCAAGGACTTCAGTGATGTCCTCTGGCAGATCTGGCTTCTCGCTGAGGGTCATGAAGTTGCTGAAGACCTCTCTGGACTCCTCCTCCACCTCCTCAATTCCATGAAAACTGTGAACAAAGGTTCTTTGGTGATAGCTGTGACCTCACACCAAACAAAGTCAATGTATTTTATGGCCTTGCCGATGTTTTAGTCCTTCCAAAATTGTCACAAGCTTGTTCCTGATTCATTACTCACCTTTACTGCCTGACAAAAAGTGTGACGTAAATAATAATTTTTGAAAGTCGCTGTAATTCCCTGCTCCATAGGTTGGATAAGTGACGTGGTATTTAGTGTCAGATGCACTATTTTGACATTGGGATGAAAGTCATCTGTGGATGGAGGTGGCCCAGAGCACTGTCAAACAGCAAAAGAATGTTGAATGGGATGTCCTTCTCCAAGTAATATTTCTCTATCTCCAGGATAAAGTGGTAGAAAACCAGTCCTGGAAAATGGCCTGTGTAACCCAGGCTTGAGGCTTCCCTTGTGGCTCAGCAGTAAAGAATCCACCCGCCGATGCAGGAGACATGGATTCCCTGGGTCAGGAAGATCCCCTGAGAAGGAAATGACAACCCACGCCAGTATTCTTGCCTGGGAAATCCCATGGACAGAAGAGCCTGGTGGGCTGCACTCCATGGGGTCACAAATAGGCACGATTTAGTGACCAAACAACAACTCAGGCTTTGGGGTTACGCTTCACACAACAGGAAGAGAGTCCTTGGCTATGTTTCTAAGGGCTCTTGGGTTCTCTGAATGATAAACTAAGAGAGGCTTCAGCTTCATATCACCAGAAGCATCGCCACCAAACAACAGAGTTAGCTTATCCTTTGCTGTTTTATAGCCTGGTATCAACTTTTCCTCTTACTGATGTAACTTCAGTCTGATATCCTCTTCCAGTGCAGTGCTGTCTCATCTGTACTAGAAACCTGCTTAGGTAAATACACGCTGTTGTCAATAATTTCTTGAGGCAGTTCAGGAAATTCCCGGCATCTACCATATCGGCACTCATTATCTTGCCACTTACTTTTACATTGTGAAGGCTGACTCTAGCCTTGAACCCATAAAACCTGCCACGGCTGGCATTCAAGGATAAACCCTCTGATTCTTCTCCATGCCTCTTCTTCAGATCTTCAGAGGCTTTTAGCTTTCTCTTGAATCAGCATTAATCTGAGCAAGACTCAACTCTGATGCTGATCCTGCCTCCACACATTGAGAAGTTTCTTCATCTCCTCGATTTTCCACGTTTCTTTGATATTATTGTCAACATTATTGGCACAGCAGACTTCACATATTCCATGATCTTCTCCTTGTTCCTTAGAACTGTGCTGATGGTTGAATGATTCATGTTATAAGAATGAGAAATGTCTGCCATCTTTTGGCCTTGCTCCATTCTCTCAATTTTTTTTTACTTTTGTTTCCATCGTTACCACTTGGCGCTTCTTAGCAGTATAAGTTATATTGACTTGCTTTTACGCTTGCTTCCAGACATCCTGGGCTTGATACTGTACCCTGTACAGTTCTATACAGTAAAGTACACAGAAGTACAGCTACTTGTAGACGATGCGCCCCTGTGACATTGTATGCCAGGCATGTGAACTAGTTTACATGATTGGATATGCCAACACAGGTTTCTGTCTTTGAAAGTTCAAAACTTGAAGGTTAGTATGTAGGGGACTTACTGTAGTGAGTTTTTACCACATGTTGGACACTTAGTTTGATACAGATCCTGAAATGAACTCTAAAAAATTTGGAGTTTAGAAAAGTGATGAAATGACCACCTAAACCACTTAAATACAAAAAATTGATGAAAATTTCACATGGAAATGATACCGGACTAGCCAAGGAAATTCACAGGATGGGTGGACCACCTCTGAAGGGAGCTCATTTGAACTGTTGTTCTTGTTCAGTTGCTAAGTCGCATCTGACTCTTTGCGACCCAATGGACTGTAGCCCAGCAGGCTCCTCTGTTGGTGAATTTCCCAGGCACGAAAACTAGAGTGGGTTGCTGTTTCCTTCTCCAGAGGATCTTCCCGACCCAGCAATCGAACCCAGGGATTAAACTGCCTGCATTGCAAGCAGATTTCTTTACCACTGAGTCAATTAGGCAACCTTGTGTTCAATTAGGGGTATTCAAAATGGTACTCAAAGGACTGGACTTCTGTTGGGTCAGGGGTGGCAGTTGAAAGAGAGAATACATTTCTAGTGAAAGACTCTGGGTGAATAAAGGCAGGAATATGGAAAAGCATGAATGTCCAGGTAATAGTAGGTGGTGCATTTTGCTGGGAATTTAGGTTACTGGTAAGGAAAGCTGAGGCTGGGAAGACAGACTAGAACTATCCTGGGAAGAGTCTTAAAGGCTGGTCTGATGAACTGACATTTAAATTTTGAAGATCCACCACTTTTTCTCTTATTTTTATTACACACATGAATGACATTTTACATTGCATACATGAATGACCCATTACTATCCCAGAATATTGGTAAAGTAGTGAAAAATTACTATACAAGGCCCATGTGTTGAAATAGTATCTTAGGCTATGAAAGGTAAGTGAACTCTGGTAGATGGTGGCATGAATGTATTTTATAGTCTGAAAAATTGTGTTTCTGAGCTTTGAACTATTTTCAATTTCCTATTATTTTGAAATTATAGACTGCAATGAACTAGCTTACAAATTTCTATTTCTGTTCACTTTAAAGAATGAAAAAAGAAAAGAAAAATTTTCCCCGTGGCCTTTATCAAAAGTCTGTGAACTGGCAGAGGCTATGAAACACAAGAAATTTGAAGAACAAATCTGAGTAAACTTATCTCCAGTCTTTAATAAATATCTGAATGAAAATACCATAAATATGGTTTCTTCCAAAAATGTTAATAATTATCCATTTCTAGAATGAAACATTAATTTCCAAAAAGGTGCTAATTTGTCTTCCTAAACAAAAGACTGAATTGATTGCTTCCCATCACCAGATAAAAGGAAATTTCCATTTAAAGGATTTTCAAAAGCAAATAGACCAGTTGATGTTTCCAAATATAGAACTATATGTGTTATATCGATGACTTCTCCTAACAACCAGTTTTCTGGTTTAGTTTCTGAAATGCTCTGTATATGGACAATCTTTTGAAAGTATATATTTGGTAATGAGTATCGTACTACTATTCTCTGCATGAGTAGATATGAAACCCAATATGATTTCAGAATTGGCCAACTTTACCAAGGAAATGTGAAGGTTTCCATGGTTCCAGAGAATCAATAGTGCCCTCTAAAGGAAATCCATGTGAGGTACATTCCATATCCAGGTTTAATTCAGCAGCCATTCTGCTAAAATGTTAGTCAATTGTAAATCTAAAACTGAATTCAAAATTATAAAAAAAATGCAGGCCAGCCCTTGTCATAAGTGTCTTAGGGAGCTGCCCACCCCAATTTGGGATTGTTGGAGCAGACAGACCATTCTTCTGCCCACCGTGATCTGTTGTCACCATCCTGGTGGAAGGTTCCCGGAAAGGGAAAAAGTGACAGTTTCTGCAGGGAATCCAGGTATGTGTCTTGGGTGGGAAGGTGTGCTACCTAAAAGGAAAAAGTGTGTAGGACTGAGTTCCAAGGAAGCCTCATCAGCTTTTTGCCCTGGGCCAACTCGTAGAACCTGTATATTGGGAAGGCAGCCAAATCAGCTGAATTCAAAGGGGACAGGCAGTCTTGTCTGGTTAAAACACACATAAATTAACAGAAAATAGTGATACAAAACATTTATGGATTTGTATCTGTCCATCTAATTTTGTGATTTAATCTTTCATCTTTCCTCTATCTTGCATGATACACAGGGAATTAGTCAGAAATGACTTGATAATGTTACAAGAAATATTGGGCACAATTTTGTATTGTTACTATTGATTAGGAGTGGGATAAGCTTTGGAGATTAATGTCTGCCCTAGAGACATTAAAAGTCAATAAGTACAGGAGATGTGAATCCCAGATATAAATTGCTGAAGTAGGTTATTGTCACTCTGAGATGGCTGAAGATAAAGTTCAAAATATTTCATTTCTTCTGTGGCCAAAACTACACATAGAGAGTGTTATGTGTGTTTTAAAAACTTTGCTTCAGTCTCTCTTTTAAATTTATTTTTTATTGAAGGATAATTGCTTTATGGAATTTTGTTGTTTTCTGTCAAACCTTAACCTGAATCAGCCATAGGTGTACATATATCCCCTCCCTTTTGAGCTTCCCCGCCATCTCCCTCCCCATCCCACCCCTCTAGGTTGATACAGAGCCCCTGTTTGAGTTTCTTAGCCATACAGCAAATTCCCGTTGGCTGTCTGTCTTGCATATGGTGATGTAAGTTTCCATGTTACTCTCTCCATGCGTCTCACCCTCTCCTCCCCTCTCCCCATGGCCACAAGTCTATTCTCCATGTCTGTTTCTCCACTGTTGCCCTGAGAGTAAATTCTTCAGTATCATTTTTCTAGATTCCGTATAAATGCATTAGAATATGATATTTATTTTTCTCTTTGTGACTCACTTCACTCTGTATAATAGGTTCTAGGTTCATCCACCTATTAGAACTGACTCAAAGGCATTCCTTTTTATGGCTGAGTAACATTCCTTTGTGTATATGTACCAAAATTTCTTTATCCATTCTATCTGTCTTTGGATGTCTAGGTTGCTTCCATGTTCTAGCTATTGTAAACAGTGCTGCAGTGAACAATGGGATGCATGTGTCTCTTTCAATTTTGGTTTCCTCAGAGTGTATGCCTACAAGTGGGATTGCTGGGTCATATGGTGGTTTTACTCCTAGTTTTTAAAGGAATCTCCACACCGTCTTCCATAGTGACTGTATCAGTTTACATTCCCACCAACAGTGCAAGAGTGTTCCCTTTTCTCCACACCCTCTCTAGCATTTATTGTTTGTAGACTTTTTGATGATGGCCATTCTGACTGGTGTGAGGTGATGTCTCATTGTGGTTTTGATTTGCATTTCTCTAATAATGAGCGATATTGGGCATCTTTTCATGTGTTTGTTAGCCATCTGTATGTCTTCTTTGGAGAAATGTCTGTTTAGGTGTTTTCCCCACTATTTAATTGGGTTGTTTGTTTTTCTGGTATTGAGTTGTATAAGCTGCTTGTATATCTTGGAAATTAATTCTTTGTCCATTGTTTCATTTGCTATTATTTTCTCCCATTCCATAGTTTCCTTTGCTGTGCAAAAGCTTTTAAGTTTAATCAGGTCCCGCTTGTATACTTTTATTTTTATTTCCGTTATTCTAGGAGGTGGGTCATAGAGGATCGTGCTTTGATTTATGTCATTAAGTATTCTGCCTATGCTTTCCTCTAAGAGTTTTATAGTTTCTGGTCTTACATTTAGGTCTTTAATACATTTTGAGTTTATCTTTGTGTAAAGTGTTAGGAAGTGTTCTAATTTCATTCTTTTACGTGTAGCTGTCCAGTTTTCCGAGCACCATTTATTGAAGAGGCTGTCTCTGCCCCATTGTATATTCTTGCCTCCTTTGTCAAATATAAGGTACCCAGAGGTGCATGGGTTTATTTCTGGACTTTCTATGTTGTTCCATTGGTCTGTGTTTCTGTTTTTGTGCCAGTACCACACTGTCTTGACAACTGTAGCTTTGTAGTATAATCTGAAGTCAGGAAGGTTGATTCCTCAAGCTCCATTCTTCTTGCTCAAGACTGCTTTGGCTCTTTGTGGTCTTTTGTGTTTCCATATGAATTGTGAAATTCTTTGTTCTAGTTCTTTGAAAAATGCCATTGGTAATTTGATAGGGATGGGGTGGAATCTGTAGATTGTGTTTGGTGGTATAGTCATTTTCACAATACTGATTCTTCCTACCCAGGAACATGGAATATCTCTCCATCTGTTTATGTAGTCTTCAATTTCTTTCACTAGTGTCTTATAATTTTCTGTGTGTAGTTCTTTGCCTCCTTAGGTAAGTTTATTTCTAGATATTTAATTCTTGTTGTTGCAGTGGTGAATGGGATTGATTCCTTAATTTCTCTTTCTGATTTTTCATTGTTAGTATAGAGAAATGCAAGTGACTTCTGTGTATTGATTTTGTATCCTGCAACTTTGCTAAATTTGCTGATTAGCTCTAATTTTCTGCTACTATCTTTAGGGTTTTCTATGTACAATAGAATCATGTCATCTGCAAATAGTGAGAGCTTTACTCCTTCTTTTCCAGTCTTGTTTCTTTTTCCTCTCTGATTGTTGTAGATAGGACTTCCAGAACTATATTGAATAACAGTGGGGAAAGTGGGTACCCTTGTCTTGTTCCTGATCTTAGGGGGAATGCTTTCAGTTTTTCACCATTGAGAATAATGTTTGCTGTAGGCTTATATATGGCCTTTACTATGTTGAGGTAGGTTCCTTCCATGCCCATTTTTTGAAGAGTTTTAATCATAAGTGGGTGCTGAATTTTGTCAAAGGCTTTTTCTGCATCTATTGAGTGTATCATATGTTTTTTATCTTTTATGATTGATTGCCGTTTAT
Organism: Oryx dammah; assembly: GCF_014754425.2. Classification (NCBI taxonomy): domain Eukaryota; kingdom Metazoa; phylum Chordata; class Mammalia; order Artiodactyla; family Bovidae; genus Oryx; species Oryx dammah. Next base: position 6,587,667 of record NW_024070188.1, read on the forward strand.
TGAAGAATCCTTGCATCCCTGGAATAAACCCAACTTGATGATGATGTATGAGCTTTTTGGTGTGTTGCTGAATTCTGTTTTTCTAAAAATTTGTTGAGGATTTTTGCATCTATGTTCATCAGGGATGTTGGTCTGTAGTTTTCTTTTTTTGTGTTGTCTTTGTCTGGTTTTGGTATCAGGGTGATGGTGGCCTTGTAGAATGAGTTTTGAAGTGTTCCTTCCTCTGCAATTTTTGAAAGAGTTTTAGAAGGATAGGCATTAGCTCTTCTCTGAATGTTTGATAGAATTCTCCTGTGAAGCCGTCTGGTCCTGGGTTTTTGTTTCTGGGGAGATTTTTGATCATGGTTTCAATTTCAGTGCTCGTAATTGGGTTGTTCATAATTTCTATTTCTTCCTGGTTCAGTCTTGGAAGATTGAACTTTTCTAAGAACCTGTCTATTTCTTCCAGGTTATCCATTTCATTGCCATACCGTTGTTCATAATAATCTCTTATAATCCTTTTTATTTCTGTATTATCTGTTGTAACCTCTCCTTTTCCATTTCTAATTTTGTTGATTTCTTTTCTCTTTTTTTCTTGATGAGTCTGGCCAAAGGCTTGTCAATTTTGCTTATCATCTCAAAGAACCAGCTTTTAGTTTTATTAATCTTTACTATTGTTTCTTTCATTTCTTTTTCTTTTATTTCTGCTCGGATCTTTGTGATTTCTTTCCTTATACTAATGTTGGGGTTTTTTTGTTCTTTTTCCCATTGCTTTAGGTGTAAAGTGAAGTTGTCTATTTGATGTTTTTCTTGTTTCTTGAGGTAGGATTGTATTGATATAAACTTCCCTCTTAGAACTGCTTTTGGTGCACCCCGTAGGTTTTGAGTTGTCATGTTTTCATTGTCATTTCTTTCTAGACTTCTTTTTTATTTCCCTTTTGATTTCTTCAGTAACCTGTTGGTTATTTAGAAATTATTGTTTAATCTCCATGTGTTTGTGTTTCTTACAGTTTTTTTCTTGCATTGTGGTCAGAGAAGATACTTGATATGATTTCAACTTTTTAAAATTTACTGAGGTTTGATTTGTGACCCAAGATGTGGTCTATCCTGGAGAATGTTCCATGTGCACTTGAGAAGAACATGTATTCTTCTGCATTTGTATGAAATGTCCTGAAGATATCAATGAGATCCATATCATCTAATGTATCGTTTAAGACTTGTGTTCCCTTATTAATTTTCTGTTTTGATGATCTGTCCACTGGTGTGAGTGGGTGTTAAAGTCTCCTATTTTTATTGTGTTACTGTCAATTTCTCCTTTTATGTCTCTTGGTGTTTGTCTTATGTATTGAGGAACTCCTATGTTGGGTGCATAGATATTTACAATTGTTATGTCTTCCTCTTGGATTGTTCCCTTGATCATTATGTAGTGTCCTTCCTTATCTCTTATAATCTTCTTTATTTTAAGGTCTATTTGTCTGATATGAGGATTGCTACTCCAGCTTTCTTTTGCTTCCCATTTGCATGGAATATATTTTTCCATCCTCTCACTTTCAGTCTATATGTGTCTTTAGATTTAAAGTGGATTTCTTGTAGACAGCATATATATGTGTCTTGTTTTTTATCCATTCAGCCAGCCTGTGTCTTTTGGTTGGAGCATTGACTCTATTTACATTTAAAGTAATTATTGATATATATGTTCCTATTGCCATTTTCTTAATTGTTTGGGGTTGATTTTGTAGATCTTTTTCCTTCTCTTGTATTTCTTGACTGTATAAGTCCCTTTAACATTTGTTGTAAAGCTGGTTTGGTGGTACTGAATTCTCTTAACTTTTGCTTGTCTGAAAAGCTTTTTATTTCTTCATCAATTTTGAATGAGGTCCTTGCCAGTTACAGTAATCTTGGTTGTAGATTTTTCCCTTTCAGTACTTTAAATATATCCTGCCATTCCCTTCTGGCTTGCAGAGCTTCTGTTGAAATATCAACTGTTAAGCATATGGGATTTCCCTTGTATGTTACTTGTTGCTTTTCCCTTGCTGCTTTTAATATTCTTTCTTTGTGTTTAGTCTTTGTTAGTTTGATTAGTATGTGTCTTGGCATGTTTCTCCTTGGGTTTATCCTGTGTGGCACTCTTTGCACCTCTTGGACTTGATTGACTATTTCCTTTTCCATGTTGGGGAAATTTTCAACTCTAATCTCTTCAAAAATTTTCTCATACCCTTTCTTTTTTACTCTTCTTCTGGGACCCCTATAATTTGAATGTTGGTGCATTTGATATTGTCCCAGAGGTCTCAGAGACTATCCTCAGTTCTTTTCATTCTTTTTACTTTATTCTGCTCTTCAGAAGTTATTTCCACCATTTTATCTTCCAGCTCACTAATTCGTTCTTCTGCTTCAGATATTCTGCTATTGATTCCTTCCAGAGTATTTTTAATTTTAGTAATTGTGTTGTTTTTCTCTGTGTGTCTATTCTTTAATTCTTCTAGATCTTTGTTAATTGATTCTTGCATTTTCTCCATTCTGTTTTCAAGGCTTTTGACCATCTTTACTATCATGGTTCTGAATTCTTTTTCAGGTACTTTGCCTATTTCCTCTTCAGTCATTTGGATTTCTGTGTTTCTAATTTTTTCCTTCATTTATGCATTATTGCTCTGCCTTTTCATTATATATATATATGTATATATATATATATATATATATATTTAACTTATTGTGTTTGAGGTCTCCTTTTCCCAGGCTTCAAGGTTGAATTCTTTCTTCCTTTTGGTTTCTGCCCTCCTAAGGCTGGTCCAATCATTTGTGTAAGCTTCATATAGGGTGAGATTTGTGCTGACTTTTTATTTTTGTTTGCTTGTTTGATTTTCCTCTGATGGGCAAGGTTGAATGAGATGGTAATCCTGTCTACTGATGATTGGGTTTGTATTTTTGTTTTGTTTGTTGTTTAGATGAGGTGTCCTGTTCAGGGTGCTGCTGGTGGTTAGGTGATGCCAGGTCTTGTATTCAAGTGGTTTCCTTTGTGTGAGTTCTCACTATTTAGTACTCCCTGGGGTTAGTTCTCTGGTAGTGTAGGGTCTTGGAGTCAGTGCTTCCACTCCAAAGGCTCAGGGCTTGATCTCTTCATTGTCTTCCTTGTCATCATAGTAGGCAAGCGGACTGCACTCTTGTCCCCAGGCCACACCTCTCTCATGCACCCACATAAGTGGGTCGTGGGTCCTTGCTCTCTCGCTCACAAATGCACTCCACAACTTGCTGCTTCAGTCTTCATGTTCAGTTTTGTCAGCCAATAAAGATCGCAGTGAGGTTGGCACTCAGCATATACACCTTTAGCAGGTGAGACCTGGCACATCCAAATATAAGACTGCATTGAGCCTCCCACGGACCTTGTGGTGTGAGCAGGTCAACTATTAACAATAACAGAGCCTATTATGTGAAAGAAACCACGTAAGCATTTAATTTCTCATGATCCTTTTTGCTACTTATTGATTAGAATATTAAAACGCCTGAAGATATGTGAGGTTAAAGATGAAAGGAAATTTAAAATCTGCTAAGATGATCCATCAGCCACAGCAGGGCTGTCCCCCACCTTTTGGCGTGGTTCAGGAGAGATGGCTGTGGTTAGTAGTAAGTGTGTATGCTTAGTCGCCCAGTCGTGTCTGACTCTGCAGCCCCATGGACTGCAGCCCACCAGGCTCCTCTCTCCATCAGAATTCTGCAGACAAGAGTACTGGGGTGGGTTGCCATGCCCTCCTCCAGGGGATGTTCCCAACCCAGGGATTGAACCCAGGTTTCTCACGTTGCAGGCAGATTCTTTACCAACCGAGCCACCTGGAAGCCCATGGTTAGTAGAGCAAGTACCATCTTAATTAGATGTGACTCATTTGACTGGAGAATTACAGCAGTTAGAGTCATTTTTAGCAGGTTCCCCAAACTACCACTGAAGCTAAAAGGTATATCATCAGAGCAGCAGGTGTGTGGAAGCTACCAGGAGCCAGTGGCTCAGTTACAGCATTACATTGACTCATGGGCCTCCTAGAATGCATTTGAACTTCACAGGCTAGAGTTAAAAGGGGTTTTAAATGTTCATTTCTGTTTGCCTTCCAAATAGCTCTTGGAAAAGGCAGATTCTGGAAACTATAGATTTCTTTAAATCTCCAGGGCAGGAGGTTACACAAAAACCCCTCCTCCTATGACTTATCCTTTTCAACTTGGAGGCTATTTTAATGTAGGTGCTGAAGATGTACTTCTAAGGGTATATCACCACCACCACCCAACACAGTAGCTGGCAGGACCTGGATCACAGAGCTCCCTGATTCTGACTGCCCATCTCAGTGTGGGGTGGGATGTGGGCAGCCTTCTCCCAGCATTTTCAGAATTCTTTTCTGGAACCAAGCCTCCACTTAGGGGAAAACAAAATGACTCTTGATGGAGTTTCTGCTCATAGGGGTTTCTGGATGGGTAAGCAAAAATGCTTCTAACCGAGAAACAGTCTAAGTACAACTGAGGATCGGAAGCTGTCTGCCTTCAGTGCCTTGGCCAGTGAACAGAAGCAGTCTTTTTCTTTTAATATTTATTTGTTTGGCTCTGCTGGGTCTTAGCTGCAGCATGAAGGCTTTTTTAGTTGTGGCATGTGGAATCAGTTTTTAGTTGCAACAAGTGGGAACTAGTTTTCTGACCAGATATTGAACCAGGCCCTGTGCATTGGGAGCATGGAGTCTTAGCCACTGGACCGCCAGGGAAATGCACAGTGATTTCTGTTTTATGCACTAAACTCTGTCTGAGCTCAGAGCCTGCATCCCTGAGCAGGGAGGGTGAGAGAGGGGGCTGGTTAGTTACTGTGTGTATTACTTGCTCAGTTGTGTCTAACTGTGTGACCCCATGCACTTAGCCCATCAGGCTCCTCTGGTGGAATTCTCCAGCTGAGAGTGCTGCAGTGTCTTGCTACTCCTTTCTCCAGGGGATCTTCCTGGCTCAGAGATAGAACTTGAGTCTCCTGAATTGCAGGTAAGCTCTCTACCGTCTGAGCAACCAGGGAACCCCCATGCTACTGACTCCATAACCATTGGGAGTGGTTATTCTCACTGTCACAAACCATCTCTGCCTTGTCTTGTGAATGATTATTATTATACTGCTTGGTATGGTTGTCCTGCTTGAACATGGCAAGGACTGTAACTCCACAAGGTAGAAGAGCAAAGATTTTATCCCCACTGTGCTGCTAGGAAACCAAGGTGGAAATGAAATGATTGGGTCTGAGGACACTGGCTGGCTGACAACCCTTGGCTCCACAGTGTGAGCAGTGCTCTTTGCTTTCTGTTGTATACCCATCCTCTTTCTTTCCTGCACTTGATTTCCACAATGCAATCTGAAAAAGGAGCTAACACTAATGAGAAGAGATCAAAAGCAACTCCCCCTTGGTCTCCCCTCTCTAAGATCTTTCTGGAGACAGTATCTTGAAGTGTTCACTGTCTTGGTAAGAATTTGGGGCTGAAAAGGATAGCATTTTCTTGTGGCTTTTAGGGCTAGGTGATGAAAAGCAGTGAGTAAATGTGCACCTTTTCAGATCTCCTGTAGGATGTTCAGGAATATATCACAGGTCTTTTAGCTGTTCAGGAAAACTGGCCCTGATACTAGGATTCTGCTTTGTGTTGGGCTGGGAGTACAGAGTGACAGGATATGGGCACTACATCAGTTAGATAAAGGATTGTATCCTGTATATATGGGAACCTTCTGCCGGGACACCACAGTCATTCAATTATAGAGTCATCCGTGATGTTTCTTGTGGATAATGGGGCAATTATTCTCACACGCTTTACTTCTGTTTTGCTGGATTTGTGCATTGCTTTGGTGACCAGAAGAGTAGGAACAGTTTGGGATAGATTGGAAGTGCGGTGAGATAGGATGGAGGCTTCCCAGGATAGCTAGTTGTAAAGAATCCTGCCAGTGCAGGAGACACAGGAGACGTGGGTTCAATCCCTGGGTCGGGAAGATCCCCTGGAGGAGGAAATGGCAACTTGTTCCATTCTTGCCTGGAGAATCCCATGGACAGAAGAGCCTGGCAGGATGCAGTCCATAGGGTCACACAGAGTTGGACACAACTGAGCAACTGGAGCACACACATACAAGACAGGATGAGGGAGGAAGAGCTGGTAGGGGTCAGTGGGCCCGTTACCTAAATGAGCTTTGGTTCAGAATATGCACTGCAGACAGAATTGCTTTCTGAGCCTGCTGATAAAGAGAATGAAAATAAATCCTGAAGACATTTTCCGCAGTTGTACAGGTTACAGGGTCAATCCCTGGAGGCATTTGGCAGCCATTAGACTGGCTCACCCCGGTTGTCTAAGATTCCACAGGTCAGGACCCATCAATTTACTGAATTCCAAAGACTAGAAAGCTAAACATGACATTCCCTGACTTGCATGTACCTAGGGTTCTGGATGCAATGAAGTGAAAGCTACCTTCTCTTAGTTTGGGGCACTTTGGTTTTTTCTGCTGGCAGCCAAGACTGTGGAAACCTATGTGCGGCTTCCAGTTACTGCTGAGGCAGCAGGAACTGAACTCTGGGCTCCAGGGTCCAGCAGTCAAGGTGACGGTATTCCAATACCAGCTTTGAATTCCCTGACTGCAGCAGCAATAACTCGTTCCTTTGTTGTTGTTGTTGTTTTCCTTTCTTTCTATTTTTTAAAAATGTGGGCCGTTTTTAAAGTCTTTATGAATTTATTACAGTACTGCTTCTGTTGTTTATGTTCTGATTTTTTGACTGTGAGGCCTGTGGGATCTTAGCTCCCAATCAGGGATCGAACCACACTTCCTGTATTGGAAGGCAGAGTCTTAACCACTGGAGCACCAGGGAAGTCCCTGATAATGCATTCTTGAAGTCAGAGGGAGCCCCTGACTGTGTGCAGTGATGAGTCAGGCAGTGTTTCCGGAGTGAGTTGTAGGAGTCCAGTCTCGACCTCACTCTTCCAGTTCTTCTATTTTCGTAAGCACTTCATAGGTGCTGTGCTTTGTCACTCAATCATGTCCAACTTCATGACCCCATGGACTGTATCCCTCCAGGCTCCTCTGTCTGTGGGATTCTGCAGGCAAGAATACTGGAGCGGGTTGCTATGCCTTCCTTCAGGGGATCTTCCCAACCCAGGAATCAAACCCAGCTCTCTTGCATTGCAGGAGATAAAGATAGAGATTCTTTACAATCTGAGCCACCAGGGAAGCCCAAGTACTTCATTCCCAGTATTAAATCCTTTCTGTTCAGTCTCTAGAGTGGTTTCTGTCTTATGCTAAACTCTGTCTGATACACTGAGTACCAGGAAAAATAGGAGACACCATCAGTTAACATGGCCTGTTGACATTTTTATTTCAGTAATAAAGAAAGGAAATCTAGGCAAAAAAAGAAGTTATTAAGGGGAGGAGATTTGAATTACAATAATAGTTCTTCTCTCTAATACTAAACAGCAAGAGAATTGGAGTGGTATTCAGTTTTGGAAACGATGTGTGTTCCATGTAAAGATTCATAATATGTAATTGCACAGTACAGAGTCTGAGCAGCTTACAATAAAGAAGTATGCTTAATTTTGTTGACCCTGGTATTTCCCAAACTCATTCAGAATGACAGTCATTATTTGGGAAATGCTAGTGTACTTCAATTTGATGTAAAAAATATAGTCCTAGTAACTATTCTTAAAACAACTTAGTATTTATAGTAAGTTAGTAGGGAAATATTTGAGGCCCCCAAAAAATCAGAATTTAAAAAGCAGAGACAGGATTTAGAAGAAAAGTCAGCAAACAATAAAACCAGTAAAATAGTCTAAATAATTGTCAATATGGCTACTAAACTTAAAATGTACATTAAGCAAAAGTCTTGAAAGATAAAGTAAGATAATAATAACAGTAGAAATTTAAAATCGTATAATACTTCAACAAAAAACTAAAAAGTGCGAAAGGAGGAATGAAGTTCAGTTCAGTCGCTCAGTTGTATCCAACTCTAAGTGACCCCATGGACTGCAGCATGTCAGGCTTCCCTGTCTATCACTAACTCCCGATCCTTGCTCAAACTCATGTCCATCCATCCATCTCATCCTCTCTTGTCATCTTCATACTTTGGCCACCTGATGGGAAGAACTGACTCATTGGAAAGACCCTGATGCTGGGAAAGATTGAAGGCAGGAAGTGAAGAGGAGGAATGAAGAAAGTATGCTAATTTTTATATTATACACTGATTAGATTCATTCTTGATGCTAAAAAGAAAATTTATAAAATGAACATACTCATACACATAAAAACATACATACATACATATTTAATGCTAAAGTAACAGCAAAGTATTAGGATTAATAGCTTTCAAATAAAGAGAGAAAGAAAGCACAATGGAGAAAAAGCACCAAGAAATTCTAGCATTATTTAACAGATGTAAAATAAAAGTGGATAATGACAATTGTAAGTGTAAAAAACCGAAAACACACTGGCTTTTAAAGAAATCCAGCTATATGCTTTTTATAAGCAATCTATCAAAAACAAAATCATACAGAATGCATAAACTAATTCAAGGGATAAACAAAGATCATGAGAAATGCAAGCCATAAAGAAGCTGGAGATCTTGATATCAACACCCCATATATAAAGCTTAAAGTAAAAGTAATTATCTGGAGAAAAGGGGAGATTTTAATGTTGTTGAAAATTGCACAATGATGACCAGAAGGAGAGATGCCATTGTCTCCCTCCCTATAATAGAAGCAACCCACCTCCCAGAAGGACTTTCTCCTTTGCTTTCTGATGTCCCTTCCAAGGGATGGCTTCTGTGATCTGTGCAATCAGACAAGGATCAGTGTACACTCATGAACTCCTCTCTGGGCACAATTTCTTAGAGCCACCTACCTAAAACTGTAATGAGTTCCACTTGGAAATCTCTCTGGACCATAGAATGATTCCATTAGTGAGTGGCTTTGGGGAAACCTTGCCATGTCCCCACTGAAGCCACTAGAATGAACAGTGAAACAGCATGCTTGCTGTGCAGACCCAGATTTGAGGTCTGCTCCCTGCCATGCTCTGCCAACTGCACTATACAAAATCACCCCAACAATATAGAAATCCTGGGGCTACTGCCTTTCACATCCTGGCTACTCCATTCAGTTCAGTTCAGTTCAGTTGCTCAGTTGTGTCTGACTCTTTGTGACCCTATAGACTGCAGCACGCCAGGCCTACCTGTCCATCACCAACTCCTGGAGTTCACTCAGACTCATCTCCATTGAGATAGTGATGCCATCCAACTATCTCATCCTCTGTTGTCCCCTTCTCCTCCTGCCTTCAGTCTTTCCCGGTGTCAGGGTCTTTTCAAATGAGTCAGCTCTTCGCATCAGGTGGCCAAAGTTGTGGAGTTTCAGCTTCAACATCAATCCTTCCAATGAACATTCAGGACTGATGTCCTTTAGGATGGACTGGTTGGATCTCCTTGCAGTCCAAGGGACTCTCAAGAGTCTTCTCCAACACCACAGTTCAAATGCATCAATTCTTCAGTGCTCAGCTTTCTTTTTAGTCCAACTCTCACATCCATACATGACTACTGGAAAAACCATAGCCTTGACGAGATAGATCTTTGTTGGCAAAGTAATGTCTCTGCTTTTGAATATGCTGTCTAGGTTGGTCATAGCTTTTCTTCCAAGGAGTAAGCGTCTTTTAATTTCATGGCTGCAATCACCATCTGCAGTGATTTTGGAGCCCCCCAAATATAAAGTCTGACACTGTTTCCATTGTTTCCCCATCTATTTGCCATGAAGTGATGGGACCAGATGCCATGATCTTAGTTTTCTGAATGTTGAGCTTTAAGCCAAGTTTTTCACTCTCCTCTTTCACTTTCATCAAGAGGCTTTTTAGTTCCTCTTCACTTTCTGCCATAAGGGTGGTGTCATCTGCACATCTGAGGTTATTGATATTTCTCCTGGCAATCTTGATTCCAGCTTTTGCTTCTTCCAGCCCAGGGTTTCTCATGATGTGCTCTGCATATAAGTTTAATGAGCAGGGTGACAATATACAGCCTTGATGTACTCCTTTTCCTATTTGGAACCAGTCTGTTGTTCCATGTCCAGTTCTAACTGCTGCTTCCTGACCTGCATATAGATTTCTCAAGAGGCAGGTCAGGTGGTCTGGTATTCCCATCTCTCTCAGAATTTTCCACAGTTTATTGTGATCCACACAGTCAAAGGCTTTGGCATAGTCAATAAAGCAGAAATAGATGTTTTTCTGGAACTGTCTTGCTTTTTCCATGATCCAGCGGATGTTGGCAATTTGATCTCTGGTTCCTCTGCCTTTTCTAAAACCAGCTTGAACATCAGGAAGTTCACGGTTCACATATTGCTGAAGCCTGGCTTGGAGAATTTTGAGCATGACTTTACTAGCATGTGAGATAAGTGCAATTGTGCGGTAGTTTGAACATTCTTTGGCATTGCCTTTCTTTGGGATTGGAATGAAAACTGACCTTTTCCAGTCCTGTGGCCACTGCTGAGTTAATGACTAAATGAAGTCAGTAGTGGAAGTAATTTGGCTAGAAGTGAAAGTGTTAGTTGCTCAGTCCTGTCCAACTGTTGTCAACCCCATGGACTTGTAGCCTGCCAGGCTCCTCTGTCCATGGAATTCTCCAGGCAAGAATAGTAGAGTGCATTGCCACTCCCTTCTCCAGGGGATCTTCCTGACCCTGGGATTGAACCCTGCGTCTTCTGCATTGCACGTGGATTCTTTACCATCTGAGCCACCAGAGAAGCCCAGTTTGGCAGAAATCCAAGCTAAATCTTCCAGTTCAGTTTAGTACACAACAAAGTTAATATTTCATTTCAATCTGATTTCTGAGTATCTTTCCCAATTGGTTTACAAACTAGAAAAGAGAGAGCTGTGGGTAATTATACCCTTCAAACCTCCAAAATGGGGGCCATTAACTTTAATGAAAATGCATTAAAGCAATGTATAATCAGAAATTGACAAAACCCCATTCTAGAAGGAGTACTTAAACATTGTTTCAATCCTTAATGAAAGGACAAAAAGTAGAACAGGAGATAGAGAATTTGAACAAATAATAAGAATAGAAATGAAAAAGTATGTTGAAATTTGTGCTCTGAGAACAGAGAGGATACTCATTCTTTTTATGTATTCTTAGGAAAATTTACAAAATTTGTTCATGTACTAAGGCCCAAATAGAAACTCAATAAAATTCAACAAGTGACAATTCTACCTGCTATATCCTATGACTGTAAAAAATAAAGCTGAAAATTACCAATACAAATAATAGTAAACTAAAATTTTAAGTAAATTTAAAATATTATGTAATCTTAGTTTCTGAGGGTGAAAGAGGAGAGTGAAAAAGTTGGCTTGAAACTCAACATTAAAAACCTAAGATCATGGCATCCAGTCCCATCACTTCATGGAAAATAGGAAGGGGAAAAGTGGAAACGGTGACATATTTTATTTTCTTGGGCTCCAAAATCACTGTGGAGATGACTGCAGCCATGAAATTAAAAGACACTTCCTCCTTGAAAGAAAAGCTGTGACAAACTTAGACAGCATATTAAAAAGCAGTGATGTCATTTTGCCAGCAAAGGTCTGTATAGTCAACGCTATGGTATTTCCAGTAGTCATGGATAGATGTGAGAGTTGGACCATAAAGAAGGCTGAGCACCGAAGAATTAATGCTTTCAAACTGTGTCACTGGAGATTTCTCATGCAAATCCCTTGGACTGCAAGGAGATCAAACTATTCAATCCTAAAGGAAGTCAACCCCGAATATTTATTGGAAAGACTGGTGCTGAAGCTGAAGCTCCAATACATTGGGTCACCTGATGTGAAGAGCTGACTGAAGACTAAGACTCTGATGCTGGGAAAGATAGATGGCAAAAGTGAAGAGGGCAGCAGAGAATGAGGTAGTTAGATAGCATCACCAACTCAATGGACATGAATTTGAGCAAGCTCCGTGAGACAGAGGAGAACAGAGGAGCCTGGCATGCTGCAGTGCACGGGGTTGCAAAGAATCAGACGCAACTTAGCAACTGAACCGCAGCAATAAAACCTGCTAGTGGAAGAGACAATTCAAGTCACAGTTTCCGAAAGTTAAGGTGAATTACATCAGATGCTGCCCGTGCACCTTGCATCCTTCTTGGTTTCACCTCTAATTCCATCCGTATCTGAGCAAGTATTTCCCCACAGGCTTCAGCTTGTTTTGTGTGGACAGCCATGCCCCTCAAGGGTGGGTATACTCAGCGCTCATGGATTCTCAACCAGGACATGTGGGTAAGTTAAGACCTCAACCAATGGGGATGGCAGTCAGTGGAGAAGAAATTCTTACTCCTGTCCTTTGGGGAGACAATTCTATGACACATTCAATGCAGTCCTCAGAATATCCTTCTAAAATCAAGGGCCATTTTCACATCAGTTCAGTTCAGTTCAGTCGCTCAATCATGTCTGACTCTTTGCAACCCTATGAACCACAGCACACCAGGCCTCCCTGTCCATCACCAACTCCCGGAGTCCACCCAAACTCATGTCCATCAAGTCGGTGATGCCATCCAACCATCTCATCCTTTGTCATCCCCTTCTCCTTCTGCCCTCAATCTTTCCCAGCATCAGGGTCTTTTCAAATGAGTCAGCTCTTCGCATCAAGTGGCCAAAGTTGTGGGGTTTCAGCTTCAACATCATTCCTACCAGTGAACACCCAGGACTGATCTCCTTTAGGATGGACTGGTTGACTCTCCTTGCAGTCCAAGGGACTCTCAAGAGTCTTCTCCAACACCATAGTTCAAAAGCATCAATTCTTCAGTGCTCAGCTTTATTTTCACATAATGATCATCAATTCAATAATGCACGTGTGCGTTGAATGTCCCTTCTTTCCCTGGACTCTCACTCCTGCTCCTGGTATGTACGTGCGTGCATGCCTGCTCAGTCACTTCAGTCGTGTCTGACTCTTTGCAACCCTTTGGACTGTAGCCCGTCTGTCAATGGGATTCTGTCAATGGGATTCTCCAGGCAAGAATACTGGAGTAGATTGTCATGCTCTCTTGTAGGGGATCTTCCCAACCCAGTATTGAACCCACATCCCCTGCCTCTCCTGCATTCCTGGTGGATTATTTACTGTCTCACCAACCAGGGAAGTCCACCTGCTTCTGGTGTCACTTCCCAAAAAACTACTTGTACACAAACTCTTGTCTCAGGCTCACTGTTCCTTTCCCAGGAATACAAGTTAGATCAAGCAAGGTTCTAGAAAGTTTACCCTCAGGATGGTATCTGAAACCCAATTCACCAGTCAGGTGGCAATAAGAACCGTACTGTGGAGGGATGAACTTCAGGTTGTTGAGACAGGACTGAGAATATTGCCAGGAAAGGATGGCTGCCTACGCGTGCTGAGTATATTTAACTTTAGAATTAAGACTAAAGCAAATGCAGGGTGTCAGAACAGAGTGTAAATGTTTTATGTCCTGGTATTAGGGAAATGATGAAACTAATAAAACTTGGAGAAAGAAGGGAGAATGAAGTAGCTATTGTAAGAACATTAATTTCTTCATCTGTAATAGTTTAGAATTAAAAGATATCATTTAAGGCCAATGACCCAAGAAGCAGAAATATAATAACATTTAACAGTATAATAAGATAATATCAGCTAAAATTTGTTGGAGAAAAGAAGAGGGATGGGGGAAGAAACATGCTAATTATTTTTTAACACTGCAGGGTAGGAAATTAGTAGATATTGTCCAAAGTAGTGGAAGATTAAGTAAGGGTACTAGGTAGTAGGGGGAAGAAAACCCACAAACCTCTCTTAATATCAGACAAAATACACACACAGAGGAATATTTACATACAAAGAAAACAAGCCACATAATGCAAGACATTTTAAAAACTGCTAAAATAGAATACATAAAATAATACAATGGAACAAATATTAAGTTTATCTGAATATCAATAAATGTAAATTTACTTTATGTATTGAAAGAAAGATTTTCAGATTAGATCACAAAATAATACCCAACTGTATGTTTTATACAAAGTTCAGTTTAGTTGCTCAGTCATGTCCGACTCTTTGCGACCCCATGAATCGCAGCACGCCAGGCCTCCCTGTCCATCAACACTTCCCATGATGCCATCCAGCCATCTCATCCTCGGTCGTCCCCTTCTTCTCCTGCCCCCAATCCCTCCCAGCATCAGAGTCTTTTCCAATGAGTCAACTCTTCGCACGAGGTGGCCTAAGTACTGGAGCTTTATACAAAAGACAGATCTGAAACAAAATGATCTAGGACTTCCCTGATGTCCAGTGGTTAAGACCCCGCCTGCCAGTGCAGGGGACATGGGTTCAATCCTTGGTCTAGGAAGATTCCACAGGCTGCAGAGCAACCAAGCCTCGTGTGCCCTAGAGCCAGTGCTCGGCAATGAGCAGCCAGCACACTGAGAAACGCACCGGCTGCAACTATAAAGTAGCCCTCACTTTCCGAAATTAGAGAAAACTCACGTGTAACAATGAAGACCCAGTGCAGCCAAAATAAATAAGTATAATGTTTTAAGTGTAAAAAAATTAAACAATCTGGAACATTTCAAAATAAATACTAAGGAAAGACTTCCCAAAATAAAAATAGGGTCAGGATCTTAATATCAAAAAAGGTAGAATTCATACCAAAAAGCAGTGAACAATACACACAAGAAAAGACTTTCTTAACCCTAAATGGGCATAATTCTCAGTAAGCATGTAATTAAGAAATTTTCATGCACCAAATAATGCTGCTGCAATTTTATAGACAAAAATTACAGAACCTATGAGGAGAAGTAGAAACACAGTCTACTAATACTAATATAATTTACTGCATTACTAGACCTTAAGAGACAATCATATAATCCTATCTATAGTCACCAAAAAAGCATTTGGAAAATAGCTAAACAATCATTCTTGATTACAAATACTCAAGAGAAATGGGAAAGGATGATTATTTGCTTAACATGACAAAAGAAGTCTTCTTCAGCCCAGAAGTCAGCATCGTGCTTAAAGGGAAAACAATAGAAGTATTTCTATCAAAAATCATATGCAAAACAAGTATGACTGCTATCACAACTATTATATAAAACTGTGCTGGATAAAGGAGCCAATGCAGTCACTAACAAAAAAGAAATTAGAGATGTGGAATGAAATCAAAGAGCTAAAACTACTGTTATCAAAATAATCACAAGCCAGGAAAACTCAAAAGAGCAGCTTTTACATACACAAATAATAATCAGATAAAATATATGATGAAAGTAAAGTTACTATTTACAGTAGCAGCAAAAATATTTAAAACCTAGGAATGCACTTAACAAGAAATGTGCAAGCCTATACAGAAACAGGACTTCCCTGGTGGCTCAGACAGTAAAGAATCCCCCTGCAATTCAGGAGGCCTGGGTTCAATCCCTGGGTGGGGAAGATCCCCTGGAGGAGGGCATGGCAACCCACTCTAGTATTCTTGCCTGGAGAAGCCCATGGACAGAGAAGCCTGGTGGGCTGCAGTCCATGGGGTCACAAAGAGTTGGACATGACTGAATGATTAAGCACATACAAAAACAATAATGAAACTGTAAAACGTTCTGAAAGATACGGAAAAATTGAACAAATGGAAACACATACTATATTCTTAGATAAGTCAGCTAAATATTATAAAAGCATCAATTTAATATAATTTTCATAAAAATACCAAAAAGTTTTAAAAGAACTAGACAGACAGTGAAAAAATAAAAAATAAAAGAACTAGACAAAATGATTCTGAATGTTAAAAGGCGGAAAGCAATATGTAGCAAGGAAAGCTCTGAAAAACATAAAATGAGTAATGGGGTGGAGGGTCTAGTACCACTAGATATTAAAATATATTTTATGGTTTCAAAAGTTAAAGCAATGTAATATTGGCAAGTACATAGACAGAAAACCAGAGGAACAAAATAGAAATACCAGAAATATATCCAAATAGATAAAACAATTATTTAGTATATAATAAAGATGGAATTTCAAATAAAGGTCCAAAGATGAACTCTTAACAAATAGTGTCATGACAGTTGGATAGCCATTTGGGAAAAGAATTAAGCTGAAGCCATATCTCACAGTATATACAAGTACTGTTATTGTTGTTGTTGCTAAGTCATGTCTGACTCTTTGCAACCCCATGGACTGTAACCTGCCAGGCTCCTCTGCCCATGGGGTTTCCCAGTCAAGAATACTGGAATGGGTTGTCATTTCCTTCACCAAGGGATCTTTCAGACCCTGGGATTGAACTCGTCTCTCTTGTGTTGGCAGACATATTGTTTACCACTGAGCCATCAGGGAAGCATAGATGAGTATAAATTCTATAGAAAATGAGACTAAGAAAGTGTGAGATGAAAATAAGGAAGAATTCTATTATAACCCTATGTGCATGTTACTTGCTTAGTCATGTCCGACTCTTTGAGACCCCATAGACTGTAGCCTGCCAGGCTCCTCTGTCCATGGAATTCTCCAGGCAAGAATACTGGAGTGGGTTGCCATTTCCTTCTCCAATTATAACCCTATAGTGATTCAAAATAAACGACCAGTGCATAAAAATGAATTATGTGAAAAGAGAAAACACATAAGCAAGTCAAAAGAAAGGGGATAATGTGGGGGAAAAGTTTCTAAGTCATATCACAGGTGAGGAGCTAATCTATCTAATATGTAAATAAATACTAGAAATAAAGATTAATAACCTACTATAAAATGGAAACAAATATGAATGGGCATTTCAGAAATGTAAATGATTCTTAAACACAATCCCACACTTGGTAAGAGAAATGCAAATAAAAGCCATATTAGAGATCTTCAAAAAGGCAAAACAGGCACTTATAGTGCTGATAAGAGTGTGAATTGGTTAAAACCATGGACGGTAATACTGTAGTATCTGTCAAAGTAACAAATGATGTATCTTCTGGCAAGAAGCTATTTTTTAAAAAATAAGGATGCTTTTTATGTAACGATGTAAAAAGATCATTGTGTTAGTTTCCCAGAGCTGCGGTAACAAATCACCACAAACTGAGTGTCTTTAAAACAACAGAAATTTATTCTTTTACTGGAGATGAGAAGTCTGAGATCAAGATGTTTTTAGGGACACATTCCTTCTCAGGGCTTCCCAGGTGGCTCAGTGGTGAAGAATCCACCTGGGCTTGCAGGAGACGTGGGGTATGCAGGTTCTATCCCTAGGTTGAGAAGACTGCCTGTAAGAGGAAATGGCAACCCACGCCAGGATTCTTGCCTGGAGAATCCCAGGGACAGAGGAGCCTGGCGGGCTACAGTCTATGGGGTCACAAAGAGTCAGACAGGACTGAGCAACTGAGCATGTACCCATCCCCTCTGAAGATCCTGGAAAGTTTGCTCCATGCCTTTCTCCTAGATACTACCGGTTGCAGGCAACCCTTGGTGTTTCTTCACCTGTAGACATCACTTTAATACCTGCCTGCATCCTCACGGGGTGTTCTCCTCTAGAGTAGTGTTTGATTGAATAACTAGGTACCACAGCTAGCCAAGTTGACACATAAAATGAGCTATCACAATTGCCAAGAATCTATTAAGATTCTATTAATCTATTGCCAAGAATCTGTGGGAGAGGAAGAGGGTGGGATGATTTGGGAGCATGGCATTGAAACATGTATACTATCATGTAAGAAACGAATCGCTAGTCTAGGTTCGATACAGGATACAGGATGCTTGGGGCTGGTGCACTGGGATGACCCAGAGAGATGATATGGGGAGGGAGGGTGGTGGGAGGGGGGTTCAGGGTTGGGAACTCATGTACACCTGTGGTGGATTCATGTCAATGTATGGCAAAACCAATACACTATTGTAAAGTAACAAAAAAAAATTTTTTTTTAATAGTAAAAAAAGAATAAGTCAAGGTTCACAACAGTGTATAAAATATGTTCTGTTTTATTTACAAGAGTAGGAATAAGAATTCTTATTGTTTATATTTGCATAAATTCTGGAAGGATTCTCATAGTTATATATGTGCCTGTGTGTAACTGTTTAGGGACAAGGAAAGGAAACTTTTTCATATTTTAATTGTTGAACCATGGAATGTATTCCCTAGGCAAAAATGTTTAATTAAAAAAAAAAAGATGCAACAGTAAGATCTGTGGTACTAGTGTAAGAAAAGGCAGTTTATTAGAACAAGTCACAAAATCCAATAATAGACACACACACACACACACCCCATTTTTTTCCCTATCTATATTGTCTATTTCCTCAATGAATTTGTTTCTTCTGAAGCACTAGAAAAATAATTAAATGTCCTTAATCACTCTTGGAAAGTTTAGCAGAGGCAAATGATTATGGATCAAAGCCTTTTGAGAATCAGAAAATTCATCTTCATAACAATGTTGAAAAACTGAGAGCCTCTCCAATTTTTTTTGATAAAGATACATTTCTTCCCTTGCAGGATTTGAAGGGCAAAAGAAAGGAGAAAGGTCCAGCAACTTCATTAATTGTACAACACAGGTATTCATGAAACTCAATTAAAAGTGAGAAATGATCTTTAGGGAAACGGACAGGATCATGTCTGCTATGACTGATGTTTCTATTTGCACCTTTTATATATTTAGGAGGGCTTCCCTGGCGGCTCAGATGGGAAAGAATCCGCCCACATGGTGGGAGACCTGGGTTCAATCCCTGGGTCGGAAAACCCCCTGGAGACGGGAATGGCTACCCACTCCAGTATTCTGGCCTAGAGAATTCCATGGAGAGAGGAGCCTAGCAGGCTATGGTCCATGTGGTTGCAGCGAGTCAGACACAACTGAGAGACTTTCACTGTTTCACTTATATTTCGGAGACTTGTGCAGACCCATGGCTACAAATTCCTTACATGTGTGATTGAATCCCAAAGCAGTATCTCTGGTGTAGATCTTCCTTCAGTCTGCTGGACGTGTCCATATGGACAACCCACAACAAGCTCAACACGCCCCTCCCACCTCCTGCCTCTCATACTTGCTCTTTCGAGACCTCATGTCAGTCTCCTCACTTACATGGCACCTCTTTTCTCTCCCCCCTCCCATATCCAGTGGATTACCAAGTGCTGTCAGTTCTCTCAAAAATAACTTAGTTCATCTACAAGGTATTTCCATTGATTCTGTATCTCATTATTTCTGTTTTTTTTTTTCGGTTTTATTGAGATATAATTGACATATATCACTGTATAAGTTTAAGGTATACAGCATAATGGTTTGACTTACATATATTGTGAAATGATCACCACAATAGGTTTTGTTAACTCCCATCATCTGATTATAGTTTAATTAAAAAAATAAAAATAAAAAAATCCTTGTGATGAAAACTGTAAGGATTTACTCTTTTAATAACAGTTATGTATGGAGAAGGCAATGGCACCCCAGTCCAGTACTCTTGCCTGGAAAATCCCATGGACAGAGGAGCCTGGTGGGCTTCAGTCCACGGGGTCGCCAAGAGTCGGACACGACTGAGTGACTTCACTTTCACTTTTCACTTCGATGCATTGGAGAAGGAAATGGCAACCCACTCCGGTGTTCTTGCATGGAGAATCCCAGGGATGGGGGAGCCTGGTGGGCTGCTGTCTATGGGGTTGCACAGAGTCGGACACGACTGAAGCGACTTAGCATGTATAACATATGTGTATGTGTTAATTGCTTAGTCGTGTCTGACTCTTGCAATCACATGGACTGTAGCCTGTCAGGCTCCTCTGTCCATGGGATTCTCCAGGCAAGTATACTGGAGTGGGTTACCATTACCTTCTCCATGTGTATAAGATACAACAGAGTTAACTATAGTCATCATATTATACCCCACATCCCTTATACTTAGGTTTCTTATAACTAGAAGTTTGTAGTTTTGACTACTTTCCTCTAATTCCTCTGCCCCTGCTTTACCCTGCCTTCTTTGTTAACCACATATCTTTTTCTATGAGCTTTTCTTGTCCATTTTTAGATTCCACATATAAATGAGATTGTATAGTATATGTCTTTCTCTGAGTTATTTCGCTTAATTTCGCCAAGCCTGATTCCCTTGAGGTCCAGCCATGCTGTTGCAAACGGCAGAATTTCCTTGGCTTTTACGGCTGTTTTAATATATCTATATAGACACAGACGTGTGTGCGCACGTGTGCACCTGAGCTCAGTCATGTCCAATTCTTGCAACCCCATCGACTGTAGCCTGCCAGGCTCCTCTGTCCATGAGTTCTCCAGGGAAGAATACTGGAGTGGGTCACCTTGCCCTCCTCCAGGGGATCCTCCTGACCCAGGGATCGAACCCGCATCTCTTGGGTCTCTCGCATTGCCAGGCGGGTTCTTTACCACCTGAGCCACCAGGGAAGACGCAGACATAGATACAGATACAGATACAGCTTACAATTTCCCCATCTATTCATCCATCAGTGGGCATTTAGTGTTTCCATGTCTTGGCGATTGTAAATAGAGCTACTGTTGCATGGGGGTGCAGATATTATTTTTGAGTCTATTCTCATTTCCTTGTCTCAGAAGCAGAATTGCCAAATCATATGGTAGTTCTGTTTTCAATTTTTTGAAGATTTTCAATACTTTTTTCTATACGGGCTGTACCATTTACCAACCTCACCAACAGTGTACAAGGATTCCCTTTTCTCCACATCCTCACCAGCATTTGTCATTTCTTGTCTTTTTGATGATGCCATTTTAACAGGTGTGAGGTAATCTCTCATTGCGGTTTTGATTTGTACTTCCCTAATGACTAGCGATGTTGAGCATTTTCATGTACCTGATGGCCTGACAAATATCTTCTTTGGAAGAATGTCTTTGGCCCCTTTTTAAATGGGGTTATTTGAATTTTGCTATTGGGTTATATGAGTTCTTTATATATTTTAGATGTGAACCTCTCATCAGATATACGGTTTGCAAATATTGTGTCCCATTCCATAAGTTGTCTGTTTACACTGTTGATCTGCTGAGAAATCTACCCATAGTCTTACAGGGTTTCCCTTCTATGTAACTTCTCTCTCCCATCCTTTTTCTGTTGCTTTTATCAAAGTCTGACTTTTGACAATTTAATCACAATGTATCTCAGTCTAGCCTTCTTAGGGTTCAGCATATCTGGAGTCTTTGGGGTCTCTTAGATGAAGTCTGTTTCTTGCCATAAATTTGGGAAGTTTTCAACCATTACTGCTTGAAACACACTTTCTGCCCCTTTTTCATTCTCTTCTCCTTCTGGAATTCACATAGCTCAAATATTGTTTCTTTTTGCTTTGTCCTGTTAAGTCCCACAGGCTTTCTTCACTCCTTTTCCTTCCTTTTTCTTTGGGTTCCTCTGACCGGATAATTTCAAGTCTCCTACTTCCAGGGTGCTGATTCCTTCTTCCACGTGGTCAACTCTATTTCTGAAGCTCTCTGCTGAATTCTTCAGTTATTTTAGTGTTCAACTCTTGAATTTCTGTTTGCTTTTTATTGTTTCTGTTATGAACTTCTTGTTTTGTTCAGACATTGATTATTTTGAATCCTTTTGACTGAAAGTTCATAGATCTCCATTTCCTTAGGGTCAGTTATCAGAGCTTTAACAGTTTCCTTCAGTGACGTCACATTTACCTAATTTTTTTTTTGATCCTTGATTCTTGGCATCGGTTCTCTCTGTGTTTGAGTGGTGTGCTCTTGTGAACTTTCCAGGTTTGCTTGGGCAGAGATGTTTCTTCACCAGTTGGCTCAGTTTGGGTTTCTGGAAGTGTCTGCTGGTTACATCCTTGGATGGGTGGGGGGCCCTGATTTTAAGGTCTGTTTTTGGCTGAGACAACTACTTGAGCTCTGAGGTTAGGAGGGGTGAGTGTGTCTCTGGCTGAGCGCAGCTGGGTGGACAGCTGGCTTGGTTCCCTGCATAGGTGAGGCTGCAGGATGGCCTCGCTTTGGCTTGGCTTTGTTGGATGTCTCACCAGACAGTCCAGACCAGGTGCTATCCTCAGCAGGGGGCCGGGCTATGACTTAGCGTCCCTGCCCTCGTGGGGTTATGGGATTGGACCCAGGGCCTGGGCGGCTGCTGAATATCCTGGTCAGGTGAGGCCAGCAGCTTTGCCCTGCAGACAGGGAAAGACACGGGCTATATACTCTCTGTTCAGGTGCCACCTGAGCTGTACCGTCAGCAGGGCTGTTGTTGGGTGTGCTCTGCTGAGGCTGCCTGGTCAGGCAGGCTGAACACTGTCTTCAGCAACAAGTGAGGCTGTAAGTTCGTTTCCCGACCCGAGCTCATCAGCTAAGTATCTCCAAGGCCACTGGTGCCCTTGGTGGTCTTGACTCGAGTCAGCCTGCGCCCCAGGTTCCCTGGCTGAACAGGTGCTACTGACTTTGCTCTGGGGGCCACCCGTTCTGCCCACTCACCTGCCCATCAGCTCAAGAATTGCTGGGTTGTGCAGCGTCCGGGTGCTCTTGTCAGCCCTTCCCGTCAGATGGGGGCAGGCAGGGACCACACTCCATGGTGGGCAGGGCTGTGACCCGACTTCTGCCTGGGTGGAGCTCGGAGAGCCCACTTCGGGCAGCTCCTCAGTTTTCCTGAACAGTTTCTCTGTTAGGAGGGGCTGGGCGCCGTGATCCACGTGGTGGGGCAAGGGAGCTAAAACTCAGCTCCTCTGCTGGATGTGGGCAGACCAGGCTGCAGGGCTGGGAGACCTCCTCATTTGAAGGCCCGAATTAGGCAGACTTGCGCTCCACTCAAGTGCCAGCCAGTTGGGCTGCAGCAGAGCAAGCTGCTGGCTGGGCTTCCTGTGTGCACTCTGCAGGCAGGAGCTCTGTCCTCCAAGACCCCCGTGCTGCTGGCGGGAAGCCCCTCCTCCCGTTGTCTGTCACAGTCAGATTCCCAGTGCTTGAGCCCACAGATGCTCTGTGATTCCCATGGGGCGAAACCAGAGCAGGACTTCCCAGAGGTGACCCCCCAATGCTGGGGGTGCTGGATGTCACCCCTGTGCGCTCCTTTGCCCCTGGAGGAGCTGTAGGCGGGGTGCGGCACTGGGGAGAGGGCCCTGCGGTCAGCGCCTGGCTGTTCCTCTCGCCCTTCCTTGCAGTCTGTCTGGGTCTGTGTGGTGCAGGACGTGCTTCAGCCTCATTTCTGTGTTCTGAGACTCGCTCAGTGATGCCTTCTTGCGCAGTTGTTGGTTGTTCTTTTTGGGAGGGGAGTCAAGTCAGGAATGATCTGTGCCACCATCTTGGTGGCTTCATTCTTTTCTTCTGATCTGCAGTTCCTAAACAGTTGAACCCATTTTCCACATTGGTATAGAAGTTATTGTTCCAAAATGAAACCCTTATGTCATCAAAAGTCCTCTTTGACTTCTAGGAAGTTTCATTTTGTATAACAGAAGCTCCATAAACTCTTGGTAAAAAAATGAATAAGTGAGCAGCCGGATGATGAGCAGTGAGTAGATTTAGGCACAGTTATTTTCAGACTTATTAGCTATAAATCAATTGTTAGAATAAATACCAACCAATTAAAATGATTTGCTAGAATTTAACCTCTGAAACAGCTGTCCAATCACATCAAACTATTACAAATGAAATTGTTTTTCTTTGTAAGTTTCTTGATTTTATTTCATTAAATCAACCAGAGATGATGATGGCAATTTTAAGAAATTTTGTTGTTGAAAAGACTAGTAAATAATAATCACAAGAGGATTTTAGCAGTACTATAGACACAGTAGAGATGTCTTTCTTAAAGGTAATTTAAAATTCAGAATTCTTTTCAGTGCTAAATCCATATATGTTGTGCAACACAAAGGAATATTCTCCCTAAAAAAATAAAAGTGACTAATTTTCATCTACTAAATTATTAAGAATGTGTTACTAAAAACACAACCTTTGTAAATGTACCTACACACATTTCTATAAAATTAAAAGCATCCAGATATATAACACTCATCTTGCTATAAATTTAAATGTAATCCTGACCTGTATTTTTATGATTCAATAAAAATGCTACTTTGGGTAATCTGGGTTTTACAGTTAGTCAAGAGAATTGTACCTTTAAGAGAGTATCCCAGCAACCCCTCAGGAGCTAAGGAAAGACCCAGATGACAATATACACCAGTTTAATTATGCTGCTGGTCTCTAGCAAATTATGCAGTTAATCAAAAAGATACTTAAAAACCGAAACAGAAATTAAGCCCACAGCTGAAAATTAGAACTGTTGGTAAAAGGGCATAAGGGAAGAACTTCTTGACTATCAAGAGAAATTTTTACTCTGGAACATGTTTATCAAAAAGAGTAGCAATGAAATTGGTAAAGTTATGATAACTGTAGGGGTGTCAGAACCAATATATTAATTAGTCTAAGAGCTTGCTAGTCCCAGGGTCAAAAATTACATGGGAATAATCATAGCTTGATAGATAAACTTGAAACCCCACTACATTTTCAAGGTACTTCCTACATGTATGTTTTCTAGTGGTTTTGCATTGATGTATTTTAAGGGGACTAAGCCCTGGAGAAACACATTTCTCAAGCATCTGGAAATAGAGCTAATTTCATCATCACTACCTCATTCAACCACCAGTCCCCACACCCACTAATCACCCCCATTATTTTACATGGCTTGATGTTTGGCCCCATCTGGATCTGTTTATATCTATATCTGTTTATAACAGATTATATAGAAACAGTTCTGTTCTAGATGAGGTAGGGTTGTTTTTTTTTAAGAAGCCAGAGAAAGACAGATGGAGACTCTGTATAGCAAACAAAATTCACACTTGTGAAAACATGACCTACTTTATCTATAAATAAAAACTTCCTCCAGACATCTATAGGCATTCTTGTTTATTTACATCTGCCTTCACCAGCACTAAGGAATGGATTCAAGAAATCTGAATACTTAGGTCTCATTTTTATTTTATTTAACATAGTCCCTGTATACAGGCTAATTTCTTTTAGATAATTTTAATGTTTCTTAAACCTCAGGTACAGAAGCTACTTGCCTGGGTCATTAAGTACACACACACCACACACACACACCCCTCAAACCTTGAGAAAGATGAACTTTTAAATTTAAGAAACGTGCTACTAATCCCAGACTCCTAATTCATCCAATAAACTTGCCCTGCTGCTGCCGCTGCTGCTGCTAAGTTGCTTCAGTCGTGTCCGACCCTGTGCAACCCCATAGACAGCAGCCCACCAGGCTCTCCCGTCCCTGGGATTCTCCAGGCAAGAACACTGGAGTGGGTTGCCATTTCCTTCTCCAATGCATCAAAGTGAAAAATGAAAGTGAAGTCGCTCAGTCGTGTCCGACTCTTAGAGACCCCATGGACTGCAGCCTACCAGGCTCCTCCGTCCATGGGATTTTCCAAGCAAGAGTACTGGAGTGGGGTGCCATTGCCTTCTCTGAAACTTGCCCTAGAAGTTTCTAAATGTTTACCCTTGATTGCAGTACTTATATCAGTAACAAGGACAGGCCCACAGATCATATTTTGAGTAGCCTGCTCCAAGATAGTTTGTCTTTTTCCTATTTTCTGAGGGTCTGAATAGGCAACCAGTCTCCTATTCTTTACATTTTCTCCATGACACCTATTTATTTACTGTTTGAAATTGACCATTTAAAATTTATTTACTGTAGAAATTGACTGGGTCTTGGAAGGGGAAAATAAATTAGGAGTTGGGATTAACATATACATATTACCATATATAAAATAATAAGGACCTACTGTATAGCAGGGAGCTATATTCAAAATTCTCCAATAGCCTATATGGGAAAAGAATCTGAAAAAGAGTGAGTGTATGTGTAACTGAGTCACTCTGCATAACACAACATTGTAAATCAACTATGAAGTGAAAAAAGTGCAAGTGTTAGTTGCTCAGTCGTGTCCGACTCTTTGCGACCCCATAGACTGCAGCACACCAGGCTCCTCTGTCCATGGAATTTTCCAGGCAAGAATAATGGAGTGGGTAGCTATTCCCTTCTCTAGGGGATTTTCCTGACCCAGGGGTGGAATCCAGGTCTCCTGAATTGAAGGCAGATTCATTACCGTCTGAGCCACCAGGGAAGCTCTTAGGAAATCGCTTTGTAAATTTTAAAGAGTCCAGGCCAAGAATACTAGGGTGGGTTGCTATTTCCTACTCCAAGGGATCTTCCTGACCAGAGATCTCCTCGTGTCTCCTGCATTGGCAGACAGATTCTTTACCATTGCACCACCTGGATCAACTATACTTGAATATAAAATAAAAATTAAATTAAAAAAATGTGTTTCTGACAAAATGCATGTTTACAAAGAATTCAAATGTACACCCCATTGATTAATTTTCCTTCAGGGAGTGTGGGAGGATGTTTAGAAGGTTTTTCTGGAAGCTTGGGGTATTATAGATTGTGACTGAGGAGTGACCCAATCTTTTTTGCGCTGGTTGTTTAAAGGCATTTTGCTTTCCTAGTTCAAATCTTCTGATAGAAGACTAGTTTGAACTAGAAGACTAGATCAAATCTTCTGATACATTATCCACAGAGAGCTGACAGACCATATCTGGTTATAGCCATAAAAAAGTGGATTATTTCTAGTCTAGGTGGCAGGCAGTGTGATGGACAAAGGTGAGTCCATACCCTGAACCTGTACACTGTGACCCCAAGTCCTAAGTGCTGGATTCAAAGCTGCCAAATCCTGCAGGAAGCCATGTCTGTCTGTATAGCAACATTCCCCCACCCGCACCGCCTCGTGTTACCTTAGAGCAACGGTTCTCAAACTTGACCTGCATTGAAATTCCCTAGAGGGACTCTTCATATACAGACTGTCTCACCCCTGGGAATTTCTGGTTCCAGAGGTCTGGAGAGGAGCCCAAGAACTGGCATTTCTAACAAGTTCTCAGGGGACACTGCGGCAGCTCTGTGGGGTGTGTGTCGGGGGGTGAGACTTTGAGAACTACCGCCTCAAGTATAAGGCAAATGTCTATTTAAATGATCCTGAGTTTGTTCTTCAAGAGGAAAACTGTGGTTATTGTCCAGGGAAATGCCATACTTTTTCCTGCTTGGGACCAAGGAGTGTGTATTTGTTATACAGTTTGACTTCTTCAGAGTTACAGGCAACATTGATTCTGAACCCTGGTGATAATGTTTGAGGTGATAACATGAACAGATTTTCTCGTCTACTGAAAATATTTTAGGTAAAGAACAGATTTATGCTGATTACTTCAAGGAGCTCCTCTGTAAGTGCTTAGGGAGAATAAATGTTACAGATATCATTGAAACTAGAAGCAAATATTGAAGCTAAATTTAAGATTTAGAGGGGGAAGTTCTTAGAGAAGAAAAAGACTCCAATACCCCTTTGCTCCCAGATATACCCAGAAGTTTTCAGTATCCATGATTGCCTAGGTAGGTAACTCTTGGGTTCATCAGGATTAAAAAAAAAAAAAAAAAATCTGAAATCTGTGATGTCCTGTTTTATATAGATTGGGTGAAAAGTATACCTAGGCAGGATCAATATCACATAACACATGGGACAGGAATTCTGAAATCTGATACTCAGGTCAGTTAGAGAGAGAGGCAAGGCGGCTGCATTTGGCCAGGCTATTCAGGGCGACCCTCGCTCCATGGCAAGGAGGCTTCACCCTGCATTTCAATGCCGTCTTCAGACCACAGTGTGGGCTCCTGATTCCCATCTATTCCTCCTCCATGGAGACCACAGTGTGGGCTCCTGATTCCCATCTATTCCTCCTCCATGGAAACGGCTGGTGAAGCAAAACTATGTGTGTAAAACTGCTCCTCCCAAGGGCTGCTGATTCCCAGAAGCAGCAAAGTGCCTCCTGCCAAAGACCATAACCTCCTGGTGGGTCTCTAAAGACAAGAGCCACTTCCAGGATGGCACATCACAGGGCAAAACAGCACGTTTTACTTTCTTCGGTTCCACATTAACAAGCGTCTCTTGTTAAAGTTTGGGGTGTTGAGATAGAAGTAAAATACTGATGAGGTGGTGCTGTCCCTCAGCTGACATGCTACAGTTTTATTTTCTTGAGAACACATCATCTCATTCATCGTCACAATACCCTTGTAAGATATGATCTGTCCTATTTTGCATCTGAGGAACCTTAAGAAAAATTGTTTGACCAAAGTTGTAAGTAGTTTAAGTTACAAACTCCCAACCCCAAAACCTATGTTCTTTCTCTGCTACCCTGGCCACTTACTTCTAATTTTTGTTCTATTCTGGATTGAGATGGAGTATCTTTGTTTTCTATCGATGTAGATTTCACAAATGTAGAATTTGTATGAGAAAATATGTATCTGGATGTCTAAACCTTTTCTATAAACTCTAAAGCACAGTTTAAATGCCTTGTGACTCATCTATTGCTGAAACTGCTCACCTTTAACAACAAAATGAACTTCATAGCAAGATCTTATCCCCAAAATGGCTTGTTCCTAGGAATAAGGCTTGTTGAGTAAGTAACTAGTACTAGTCCACTAAGAACCTTCCAATATTTTTTTCTGTCAAAGTGTTAGTTACTTAGTTGTGTCCAACTCTTTGCAACCCCATGGACTGTAGCCTACCAGGCTCCTCTGTCCATGGAATTCTCTTGATATTCCCTTCTTCAGGGGATCTTCCCAACCCACCGATCAAACCCGAGTCTCCTGCATTGCAGGCAGATTCGTTACCATGTGAGCCACCAGGCAATAGCCATTAATTTTTAACAAACTGGGCAATGCAGTAAATATGGTTCTTTTTATGTGTCCAAAGTGTCATCAGAGAAAATGCCTTCCCCATTCCACAGCAATACTGATCATTCCATGAAGAGAGGTAGTAGGGTGTCCCTCTCTCCCCTGCCACCAGCTCTACAGGCCAGCACGTTACATCACCTAGCCAAGCAGACCTTTGCCAAAACTACAGAAAAGATTTTCTCTTTTTGAGGTAGGTGCGAGCTGAAGAGATGCTGTGGCTTGATGCTGCTAATTCCAATACTATTAGCAAATGTAGAATTAAAACTGGAAATGATACCCAGCAAGGCTGAGAGGTGGACAGAGTAAGCACTCCTATTTTAACCTCCAGAGCAAACTACATTTTCTTGAGCCTTCCAGATTCAAGCCAAAATAATCTCCTGGTTCAGAAATTTGGGTATCTGTCTTACCACTTAAAAAGTACTAATGCAAAACTCTTCCTAAAATATTCTATTTCTCTGGATGTAAACTGAGACTAGGGAATGGTCTATTACCTGTGTATGATAGATTTAGCACATATTGCAACCTGTCTCAACGATAAAAGGAGAGCAATAAGAACCTTCTTTAGAAAAAAACTTTGTGAGGATTCAATGAAATAGGGCATGTACATTAAAAATGCCAACCGCCACATACAGAATTTAACAATACCACATCACTCCCCCTTTCCTCCATTACCTTTCCAAAATATCAACAACTTGAGCATCAGATAGTTCTAAGTGTTTTTCATGCATCAACTCATCTAATGTATGCAAGTACCATGAGCTAGAGACTGTAATTAGCCCATCTTATAGAGGGAAAGGGCAGTGTCCAGGGACACAAACATTGAGGGAGCTCTGGGACACAAATTGTCACATTAAGTGACTGAAGTCCTGGGTTTTTTGGATTTCATTGTTGTTTTATGAAGCTAACTCTCACTCCTCCCTATGTCACTAAACCTGTCTTCAGAAAACCTTTCCAAAATTTAGCTATTCTCCTCATTTGTAGATTAGGAAAGCAGCTCATCAATCACGTTGCATGGTCAGTGCTGAATACAGTAAAGGATGTGTGAAGTGCAGGCCTAAGAGGCATGATCTATTTGGTACAGATGTCTTCCCTTAATTCGGAGGTTTAGAAGCTCTTTTTGCTTATATTGTACTCAAAAGTATAGTGTCAGTCATCACGTACACATCTACGCTCTCTTTCCAATTACTCCCTCAAGGAAACGCTCTAAATAGCTGTGATGACAGTTGATGTTTACTGTTTGTCAGGTACCAGGCACCCTGCCAAACCTTAACCTAAGTATTTACTCCTCATAGCACGTCTGACTCTTTGTGGCCCCATGGACTGTAGCCCACCAGGCTCCTCTGTCCATAGGATTCTCCAGGAAAGAATACTGGAGATGCCCTTTCTACAAAAGGGCATCTTCCCAACCCAAGGATTGAATCCGTATCTCTTGCATTAGCAGGCAGATTCTTTACCACTAGCACCACCTGGGAAGCCCAAGCAGGATTATAAAAGACCAGTGAGTACTAAGGAACCCAAGGACACCTAGGGACTGGACAAAGGGCAGGGGTGGCCTCGCTCCACGTCCACACTGAGGGTGGGGCAGGGCCTGACTCTTCCTGGCACCTAACGCTGAGCAGGGCACCCTCAGGAAGCACTCAAACAGTTAATGAATGAATACATGCCATGCTCTTCACAAAAGTAAAAAAGCACTTTCAAGTGATATAAAAGGGGACTTTAATGTGAAAGGGGCACTTATTGTGCAGAAAGAAAAAATGCTTTAAGAGCAGATCCTTTCTTGACA
This sequence comes from Oryx dammah, assembly GCF_014754425.2. Classification (NCBI taxonomy): domain Eukaryota; kingdom Metazoa; phylum Chordata; class Mammalia; order Artiodactyla; family Bovidae; genus Oryx; species Oryx dammah. Next base: position 6,618,053 of record NW_024070188.1, read on the forward strand.
ATTTATGGTAATTTCTTTAATCCTAGAAAGTCCACACTGTCACAGTAATACGAATTTCCCAACCCCTTTTCAGCAGGCAGACTTGGGGGCTCTACCCAAGTAACACCCAGCCCAGAACAGCAGAAGTGAGGTATGTCTAAAAATGAGGTGGAGAGGAGGTCAGAACAACAGTGAGTCAGCCATGAAATGGGTTTATGATTCAGTTTAATCCTCCTTACCTTTGAATGTTATGAGCAATATATGCCATTATGATAGCTATTAAGGGTGAAATGATTAATTAAAACTAATTATCTGATAAAACTAAGCATACTGTCTAACCTGATTTAAGGCAAATTCATCTACTTCAACTAAAAATACTGAACAGGAAAATTAAAAAGGTGAATAAGGAAATAAAAACCCTTCAGGTCTTATTTCCACTATATATTTCCTAAGTGACCTAAGGAAAGTATCATTCAAACAGAGTCACAGTGTATTTTAAATTTTTATTAGTAAGAGTTTGGAGTACAAATAAATTTAACTTAACATTTAGAAAAGAACAGTTATCAAGGTTTGTTCATAAAGAAAAACTTGTTCTGTACGTTTTAATCTCCAATTTTAATGCTTAACTCCATAATGCTTCTAAGTCTATAACTTAATTTTAGATTTAATTTTAACAATTCTGCCTTATTACATCTGGTTAAAAAGACTGGAAAACATCAAGTAGAAAAAAATGACCTGAATTTAAAACTTTACTAAAGGACTTTTCAAAGAAAAAAGCCTTTAATAAAAAAATAGCCTAAAAATTAGAATACTTTTGGCTGAAAAATTAGCAGCTATGAAAAAAATTAACATTATATAATATTGTATCAAGAACTGCATTACAAAAATATTGCGGTTTACATATATTAGAATGATTTACAACATAGTATATGCTTATTTATGTCAATCCAAAAATCTCTTTATAAAAAAATTTGATATAGTTTAGCACTTTTGAGAGATTCAGTTCCTAATAAGTAACAAGAACACAATTTAGAAGATGTAGGTAGTACATCTTGTAATTAGAGACCTAACCAGTTAGTCTTGTCAGATAATTATGAAATTATATTCAATAATCATTTATAAGAACTCAAGATAGTAACTCTAATTCCCTGATCAGTATGTATGCTTGGCATCAGAAATCCTACTATGAACAAATATGTAGCAAATTCTTGAAAACAACAGTTCACTTTAGAATAAGTGCCAATCACCACTTGTTCTTTCCCTGACACACTATTTCCACCACTCTTCATTTGCACTGCCTTTTCTCCTAGGTTGGTGGTATATTTCTGCTTCTTAAAGACCAATCATGCCCAGCATAATCCAAGGTCATCGACTCCTTTGCAGCTGAAGTGGGCTAGGAAACAGCAAAAAAAGCCCAAACACTTTTCAACAGAAAAATCGCGTCCACCCAACTCAGCAAGGGAGGAGCTCCATCTGTAAAACACTTTTCACCAAGGCTGCTTTAAAACTAGTCCTCTTAAGTCCAATGGTATCACATGATCACTGTCTCTTTGGTTTGACAGTAAGTTCAAATCTTAAAGTACACGTTAAAATTTCCAAGTTACGTTACTCTGGAATCATAATTGAGTTAAAAATCTTGCTCTAGTGGGATGAAATTTCTTCCATTCTGTGCATTTGGTATGACATCTCACAATCAATCACTGAGATACAAAGAGTGTTAGGAGTTCAAGGAGAGGAATTACTGATTACACTTCACCGGAGCCTCTGGAAGCCAAGACAGGGAGGGCGTCATTCCTGTGAACAGAAAGACGTCTTCTGAGTTCAACCTGATGAGCTAGCACAGCTGTAGGTAAGTGATGTACTGAGACTCTGTCACTGCGAAATGAGTAGCATTTAACTGTGGTTACTTCCAGAAGAATGGGAAATTCCTACGTTGTCACTGTTTCCACTTAAGAGTAGCTCAGCCTTGGCATGTTAGAAAGGGACCCCCTTCACTTCTAGTCACAGTGGAGAGGTTCCTAGTGGCACCAGCTCCCCACTTCTGGTAACTGCACTTCCCTACAGTGCCTCTCGCTCTTCATTTCCATGCAACCATCAGCGGGAAAACTGTATTTAGCTCAGTGAGGACAGGACCAAAAATAATAGGGATAAAACAGAAAATGAACGTGTATGCCAATGGAGTATAACTCCTCATAGAGCTGATTCAAGAGGTAAAACCTATTTGCAAAAAGGAAGTGAGATGCATCTCTATTTGCACAAAATTATTCCTTAATAAGGACTTTTTAATACATTAATTAAAATATATTAATAAAATACAATAAAATATAAATAAAATATAATACATTAATAAAAATATATTTTAAAGTCCTTATTAAGGAATAATTTTTAGTATATAAATACAGTGAAAAGTAACTCATACCACACAGTGTAGCTAGTTTGCCAATACGGAAGGAGGCTCTTTTGAATGAAACCGAAAATAGAGATGTATCTTACTTTCTTTGTGCAAATAGAGATGCATCTCACTTCCTTTTTGCAAATAGGTTTTACCTCTTGAATCAGCTAAATACTGTATTAAAATATCTTAATAATTACAATTGGAAAAAGACATTCTAGTCAGTTATCTCAGCACTACTTCTTCAATTTCATCTTCTACAGAGTCAACTGCTTTTACCGCTGGTTTACTGTTTGCATGTCTTAATCGGTGTCTGCTTGGATTAAAACTTCTTCCTTTGCTGAGGAAAGAGTCGTCATCATCTCTATGTTCCCTATCCCAGCTGCTTTTATCCCCAGGGAGAAAATTTAGAGAGTCACAGTCTTCTTTAGTGGCAGCCAGAGAACTTGGGTCACTGCTTTTGGAGGGAAGGCTGCTGCTGCCACTGGCACCAAACAGCAGTTCCATTAGGCTGGCTTTTCTTTCTTGTCGGGTAACTGAATCTATGCCGTCTTTACTAAATTTCTCTGTATTATTTCCTGAGAAACCCAAAAGGTCACTTCTTTGGCTAACTGGATTTGACCTCACTGGTGTTTTTGCAAATGAAGGCACATAGCTACCAAACACAAGCTCAGCTGGAGAGGCTGGGCTTTGAGTACGGCCTGGATTCTGATCATCTTCTTTGGTCATTGGAAGACTGAGGTCTTGCAGATGATGCCCGTTAAGTAATCTCTCTAAGGATCCAGAGGACATGTGTGTTCTGGGGTTTCTCTCTGGGGAACGCAGTTTTGGTTTCAAGTCAGGAAGCGATGGCAGCGGAGGATATTTTACATTCTGAGAGTCTTGTTCTCTGTTGATTTCATTCAGTTTAGCAAGTAGCATTTCTCTCTTTAGCCTCCCTTCTTCCAGTTTATCAATTTTCTGAACTTGGTATATTTCTGCTTGGTATTGTCCAGTTTCCAACACTGGCTTTCCTTCTCTTTCCAACAAAGATGTCTTTTGCTTTGGCTTTTTAGCAAGTTTTTCTCTTTCCCACCCTGTAAGAAATCAAAATTTTAAAATGGGATTTTATAGTAGTCAGTATTTTCAAATAAGAAAACAACTCTCATCTTAATTTACAAACCAGTTTCAGCTAATTTGTGTATGCTCAGTACACTATAAATTTCATTTTTATACTTGATATTCTGGGTTTAAAAAACATACTTAAAGACTTAAAGTCTTCATTCTTTTTCTTTCCTTCAAAACTTCATTCAGATGTTTGTGACTCTTGATAAAGGGGATATTAACCCTTTCTTTCGCAAGGGATGTTTACTCATCATTTGCTTAAACTCTTACCATTCTCCAGCTTCTCAACATCCTGTTTCACAACACGGAGTCCTTGATCTTTAGCAAATTTGTCTTCTCTTTCCACAGCTGGGTTTAGAATCCCAGCTTCTCCAAGATTATCTCTCTCTTGAGATTCCATATCCTATTATGTGTTTAAAAAAAAAAAATGCAAAGTTCACATGCCAGAAAAGGGGGGAAAAGTAAGTATCATAAATTTATCTCCCATTAAGCATATCTCCCATTAAGCAACTAAGTTAGAAATTAAAGCAAATTTTCCATTTCTAAAGCAGCAAGCCACAAGTTACCACCTTTGAAAGATTTTCACAAGCACACAAAATTCTTTAGTTAAAATTTTTAAAGAGGCATTTGGAAGACATATCAGAACCAATATCCTACATAAAATTCTAAAGTACTCTTACTTCATACATTTCACAACAAAATCTGATGAATTCAGTTAACAAGAAAAGGCTATTCATCAACTATTAAAGGCCCAAGTGACGCACTCAATCTTTCAAGTTTATACTATGCCCAAGGCCTCCAATTAGTAAATCTCATAACATTTAAAATCAATTAAAAATAGAAACTTAAAATGTATTGTTTCTTATAGTCCCTTTCATATGTGTGTGTGACTTTTCTTAATAAAAGTAGAATATATAATTAGTGGACATGCAGAAGAAAGAACTGTCCCCTAGTACCCTTTTCCTCCTTCTTCCTTTTAGTTACAGAATCCTTGAGTTTCAGCAGAGCATAGGGCTCCCTAACTGGAGGTCTTATTTGCTAGCCTTCCCCTGAAGCTAGACAGGACCAGTGGAAAGTGAGTGGAAGTACATATGCAACTTCTGACCACATTTATTTAAACAAAAACTGCTTGCCCTGCACTTCCTCATTCCTCCTTCTCCCAGGTGTGGTAAGCCAATTCCAACCACACAGATGAGGGTACATTCTTTATGACTGAAAACAGGCCAAGAATGGCTACCATGGAACAAAGGTGTCCACCCATCCTGGACTATCCCCTGACCTTCAGTTTATTACAAGAGAAAGTGTCTTGAATCTTGCTTGCGCCACTGTATTCTGGGTCTCTTTCCAATAGTAAGAGCTCCCATCTGCTGGGACCCCTTAAAGTTACAGGATAAGCTTCCCGATTAGTTACTACCACAGACCTGAAGGGTAACCCGCCCTTGTTTTATAGATTAGGAAACTGACGTTCCAAGAAGTCATACAAGTCACTAAAATGTTAGAATCATAATTTAATTAAAAAGCAGCGCTAACTCCAAGGCCACATCCTCTCTTTCACCACACCAGACTGCTGCTGCTTGTGCTAACTCTTAAAAAAGAGCAAATTTTTTTTTTTTTTACCTTTCTAAGATTTACTTTGGTATTCTACGCTTTACCTTTAAAAATAAATTAACATGATCTAGTCTTGATGGGCTTTCAGGTGGCGCTAGTTGTAAAGAACCAACTGCCAATGCAGGAGACATGAGAGCCACGAGTTTGAGCCCTGGGTTGGGGGATCCCCCGGAGGAGTGCCTGGCAACCCACTCCTGTATTCCTGCCTGGAGAATCCCATGGACAGAGGCGCCTGGTGGGCTACAGTCCATGGGGTCACTAAGTTGGACACGCTGACTTAGCACACACACACAGTTTCAATGATATTCAAACGTAGAAAGAAAAGAGATACCATAACTTATATTGTAAAATGAAATAAAGGAAAAAACTAGAGTACATACAGGAACCAATTTAGTCCATCCTTTTTATTTTATACCACAGGAGGAGATCTCAACCGTAAACACCAAACACAAAACCCTATTAGAGAAAAGGACCTTTCGGTGCTTAATGAATCCTTTTTAATGAAGATCCAACACAGAGCTCCTGAATGCCACTCTAATTTGAATGATATAAAGTCAGATTCTACTGCAATTACTTGGTTCAACATTCATCTAACCTATAAAAGTTTCTTATGCAGGAGGCCAAAAAAAATAGTCAAATTCTAACAGATCATTTGAAAGCTACTATAGTTTGCCATTAAACACAAAAGCAAGAAGGATTTTTAGAGACTATCTGGTAAGAGACATAAAAGGTAAGACACTTAAAAACTTTTCTTCTTTCTCCTGCCCAGAAAGTACAACCTTTCTGAAGCACCTGAAAGATAGTGTTAACTGACAGTCAATCCAAAGGAGTTTAATAAAATGCACAGATGTTACCTTTTTCCTTATAAAAGGCTAGCTGCATATTTATACAGCTACAGCACTCACTCCATTGTTGAAATCTGTAAATGTTTGATATTGTGTATTTAGGAATACTTCACACCTAGACTTTAGTACCTAATCATATTGCTAAACTCACCAAAGAAAGACGTTCAGGTTCTTCCCTTTTGTTTTCATAACACATAACTGTCTGTGGTGTTATAGGATATTCCTCCAGCTTGAAGTCGTCACTGGTTTGTACTCCTTTTGTACACTGGTTTGTAAAATCACTCTGGCATGCAGCTACCATGAAAATTATAAAAGAATTTTTCTAATCGTACAGTGCTAAGATATATGGAATTCAACTGGTATATGTTCATGCTCTACATGAGATAATGCATGTTTCTCAGCTCCATGACTACTCACTATTACTATTTTTTTTTTTAATTTCTAGGATTTGCTGGCAATTTTGTGACTTAATCCCATGGATGGAGGAGCCTGGTAGGCTGCAGTCCATGGGGTCGTGAAGAGTTGGACACAACTGAGCGACTTCACTTTCACTTTGTGACTTGAAGACAGTTCTGAGGAATAAATCCTATTAAACTTTTAGAAAGTTTATGTTTTTAACTCTTTGGAAGTCAGAGAAAAAGGAAATTTACACTTTTGTTTTTTAAAAAAACTATGGATATGCATAAAGACACCAAAGTATTTATGAGTGAAATGAACAACAGCTGGGATTTCCTCTAAGGTACAAAAAAAGTAGACAAACTAGATGAAATAAAATTAGTAAAATGTATAACTGTTAAAAGGCAGGTAAGCCATAAATAAAGGTTCATTATACTATAATCTCCCATTTAGGGTATGCTTATATTTTTTCATAAAAGATAAAAAAATAACATATTAAAAATTTTTTAAATTATGTAAAAAATAATTTTAATGACCTCAAGGGAAAAAGCTGAGAAAGTGAAAGATTTCTGAAAAGTACCTATAAGGGAATTTAAATTTATTTCAATAAAGTTCTTTCCCCTCAGCTTCCTTCTACTTAAAAATTAATTTTATTAATAATAAAAACTGCAATATGTCTTTCAACAATAACTACTATACCATTTTTTCTTGATGCAAATTCTTTTTCTTTCTTTGAAGTCTTTGGCAGACGATTAGAATATCTGATTTTTATGTCCAGTTCTCTCTCCTTTTCCTAAAAACAAACCCAATATAATTAAGAATGTATAGAGTTTCAGTTTAAAATAAAAATCCTCATCTTGTCCACTGGTATTTTCCTCATCAAATCGGAATACACCTAAGTCCAGCTTCCCTTTGCAACTACCAACTATAGAAAGGAATGCTTTTAGGGCATTTAGGTTAGGGTAGACCAGTGATTCTCCATTAAAAATCCAATACACACTAGCAGTCAAGAAAATCAGAATAAGGCAAAAGTCTTTTTCTACCCACTCCTATTGTCTTCAACTGACTTCCAGGCCTAGCCTCAGAGATAAAGAATTTAATTAGCATCTTTCAAATTTGGGTTCCAAATTAATGATGAGTTAAAAATTAGACCATTTTTTAAAACACAAGTGTTCTTCACCATTTTGCAGCTAAGACTTTCTCTCTCTGAAAACTTGATTAACAAAATGAAAATTCTATGAAAGATAACACATAAATGCTTTAAGTTGCACAATAGGTCAACCCATCAGTGAACTTTGGGTAGAATTAAGAACATCTACTTCAACAAAATTAAATAATTTGAATGTTTCCTCTAAATACTATGAAAAGAAAGGGCATTATTTGAAACAACTTTAAAAATAATCAATCATGGGGTTATATGAGGAAGAACATTGGATTATTCAACCATGCAACACAGAAAGACTCTAGACCCATAATTTTTCTTCCAGGATTCTATAACATTTTTCAGTTGTAGCATTCCTATCTACATTAGTGACTCTAATGTCTCATTTTTAGTTACAGTGATTATATTAATAAATATTTTCTTTATAAGTGTCAAAATCAAAGTTCCAAATATAAATGATAACAGTGTTAAAATATTGAGTTTTCATCTAAGATATATCATGGGGAGAAATGATGCAATTTAAAATAAAATGCTTACCTTTAATTTGTCATATAGTCCTTGTAGCTCCTTTTGAAGAAGTTTATTTTCATCATGAGCCTCACATGCCCTTTTCCTTTCAGCAAGCAACTGTCGCTGCAAACTGTTAGTACTTAGCTCAAGGTTTCTTGATAGTTCCTATGATATGTATATAAATACATAGAAAAAACTACTTAAAAAATAATTCAACAGTAAAATACTGCACACAGTGTCAAAATGACATTTTTTGTGGTACCAAACAAGACACACAAATTAGACTGGGCTTCGTGTTCATAAATATACAATGAAATGGAACACAGATTTATCAACAATTTAGTAAGATATTTAGCCTATTATTTCACTTACTGTATTTCACAATGATTTATACATAAATGCTGCATGAAGAGTACATGGATAGTCATTTAAATTGGGAGCAAAAGACAGCTAAAAGATGTGATGAGAAACACTGGCTTTGGGAACCATTGTTTAGTGAACAGAAACTGAGACAGCTGTGTAAAATTACACAGCACTATTCAAGGTGCAGAGAGCATCATCCCAGTTTTTACTTATTTCAGCTCAAAAGACATATGAGATCAAAGTGAAAGGATGGAATATGGTATTTTAAGCAAACAGAAACCAGAATAAAGTGGCACAGTTTTATTTGTATCAGATAAAATAAACCTCAAGCCAAAAAAGGTAACAAAAAACAAAGGTCAATGATAAAGTAGTCAATACATTAAGAACATATCATAACATATATACTATCAACACCCAAACAATGAAACATATTAAGCAAATACTGATAGATATTAAGGGGGAAATCAACAACAATACTGTAACAGTAGGAAACTTCAATACCCACTATCAGCAATGGAAAGACTGTCCAAATAGAAAATCAACAGGGAAATGTTGGAACCACACTTTATATCCAACAGTAGCAGAATACTTATTCTTCTCAAGCACACATGCAACATTCTCCAAGACTGATCATACTGATCACAAAACAAAGCAAATTTAAGAATGAAATCATACCAACTGCCTTTTCTGATGACTTATGCTTGTGTGCTTGTGCTAAGTCAGTTCACTCATTTCTGACTCTTTGCGACCCTATGGACTGTAGCCCACCAGGCTCCTCTGGCCATGGGATTCTCCAGGCAAGAATACTGAAGTGGGTTGCCAGGCCCTCCTCAGGGGATCTTTCCGACCCAGGGACTGAACTCTTGTCTCTGCACTGACAGGCAGGTTCTTTACCACTAGTGGTATCAATCACAAGAACAAAGTGAAAAGATTTAAAAACGTGGAAATAAAAGAACACAGTTCAGTTCAGTTCAGTCGCTCAGTCATGTCCGACTCTTTGCAACCCCATGAATTGCAGCACACCAGGCCTCCCTGTCCATCACCAACTTCCGGAGTTCACTCAGACTCACGTCCATTGAGTCCGTGATGCCATCCAGCCATCTCATCCTCTGTCGTCCCCTTCTCCTCCTGCCCCCAATCCCTCCCAGCATCAGAGTCTTTTCCAGTGAGTCAATCTTCACATGAGGTGGCCAAAGTACTGGAGTTTCAGCTTTAGCATCATTCCGTGTTGGAGAAGACTCTTGAGAGTCCCTTGGACTGCAACGAGATCCAACCAGTCCATTCTGAAGTAGATCAGCCCTGGGATTTCTTTGGAAGGAATGATGCTAAAGCTAAAAGAACACACTTCTATACAACCACTAGGTTGAAAAAGAAACCAAAAGGGAAATTTTAAAAATTATCTTAAAACCAACAAAAATGGAAATATTTAATACACACACCAAATCCTGTGTGATGCAGTGAAAACTCAAAGTTTAGAGCATTAATGCATATATTTAGAAATTAGAAAGATTTCAAATAAGCAACCTAACTCAGATGACCATTATATCTACTACTGTGGGCAGGAATCCCTCCGAAGAAATGGAGTAGCCATCATGGTCAACAAGAGAGTCAGAAATGCAGTACTTGGATGCAACCTCAAAAAAGACAGAATGATCTCTGTTCGTTTCCAAGGCAAACCATTCAATATCACAGTGATCCAAGCCTATGCCCCAACCAGTAATGCTGAAAAAGCTGAAGTTGAATGGTTCTATGAAGACCTACAAGACCTTTTAGAACACCCAAAAAGATGTCCTTTTCATTATAGGGGACTGGAATGCAAAAGTAGGAAGTCAAGAAACACCTGGAGTAACAGGCAAATTTGGCCTTGGAATACGGAATGAAGCAGAGCAAAGGCTAATAGAGTTTTGCCAAGAGAACGCTGGTCATAGCAAACACCCTCTTCCAACACCACAAGAGAAGACTCTATACATGGATATCACCAGATGGTCAACACTGAAATCAGATGGATTATATTATATGCAGCCAAAGATGGAGAAGCTCTATACAGTCAGCAAAAACCAGACCAGGAGCTGACTGTGGCTCAGATCATGAACTCCTTATTGCCAAATTCAGATTTAAATTGAAGAAAGTAGGGAAAACCACCAGACCATTCAGGTATGACCTAAATCAAATCCCTTGATTATGCAGTAGAAGTGAGAAATAGATTTAAGGGACTAGATCTGATAGACAGAGTGCCTGATGAACTATGGATGGAGGTTCGTGACACTGTACAGGAGACAGGGATCAAGACTATCCCCGTGGAAAAGAAACGCAAAAAAGCAAAATGGCTGTCTGGGGAGGCCTTACAAATAGCTGTGAACAGAAGAGAAACAAAAAGCAAAGGAGAAAAGGAAAGATATAAGCATCTGAATGCAGAGTTCCAGAGAATAGCAAGGAGAGATAAGAAAGCCTTCCTCAGCGATCAATGC
>NW_024070188.1:6633879-6863943 GCF_014754425.2 Oryx dammah
TCTAGTCTTTCCCATTCTGTTGTTTCCCTCTATTTCTTTGCATTGATTGCTGAGGAAGGCTTTTTTTAATCTCTTCTTGCTATTCTCTGGAACTCTGCTTTCAGATGCTTATATCTTTCCTTTTCTCCTTTGCTTTTTGCTTCTCTTCTGTTCACAGCTATTTGCAAGGCCTCCCCAGACAGCCATTTTGCTTTTTTGCATTTCTTTTCCACGGGGATAGTCTTGATCCCTGTCTCCTGTACAGTGTCACGAACCTCCATCCATAGTTCATCAGGCACTCTATCTATCAGATCTAGTCCCTTAAATCTATTTCTCACTTCTACTGCATAATCATAAGGGATTTGATTTAGGTCATACCTGAATGGTCTAGTGGTTTTCCCTACTTTCTTCAATTTAAATCTGAATTTGGCAATAAGGAGTTCATGATCTGAGCCACAGTCAGCTCCCAGTCTTGTTTTTGCTGACTGTATAGAACTTCTCCATCTTTGGCTGCATATAATATAATCCATCTGATTTCAGTGTTGACCATCTGGTGATATCCATGTATAGAGTCTTCTCTTGTGGTGTTGGAAGAGGGTGTTTGCTATGACCAGCGTTCTCTTGGCAAAACTCTATTAGCCTTTGCTCTGCTTCATTCTGTATTCCAAGGCCAAATTTGCCTGTTACTCCAGGTGTTTCTTGACTTCCTACTTTGCATTCCAGTCCTCTATAATGAAAAGGACATCTTTTTTGGGTGTTAGTTCTAAAAGGTCTTGTAGGTCTTCATAAAACCGTTCAACTTCAGTTTCTTCAGCGTTACTGGTTGGGGCATAGACTTGGATAACTGTGATATTGAATGGTTTGCCTTGGAGATGAACAGAGATCATTCTGTCTTTTTTGAGATTGCATCCAAAGTACTGCATTTCGGACTCTTTTGTTGACCATGATGGCTACTCCATTTCTTCGGAGGGATTCCTGCCCGCAGTAGTAGATATAATGGTCATCTGAGTTAAATTCACCCATTCCAGTCCATTTTAGTTTGCTGATTCCTAGAATGTCGATGTTCATCCTTGCCATCTCTTGTTTGACCACTTCCAATTCGCCTTGATTCATGGACTTGACATTCCAGGTTCCTATGCAATATTGCTCTTTACAGCATCGGATCTTGCTTCTATCACCAGTCACGTCCACAGCTGGGTATTGTTTTTGCTTTGGCTCCATCCCTTCATTCTTTCTGGAGTTATTTCTCCACTGATCTCCAGTAGCATATTGGGCACCTACCGACCTGGGGAGTTCCTCTTTCAGTATCCTATCATTTTTGCCTTTTCATACTGTTCACGGGATTCTCAAGGCAAGAATACTGAAGTGGCTTGCCATTCCCTTCTCCTGTAGACCACATTCTGTCAGACCTCTCCACCATGACTCATCCATCTTCGGTTGCCCCTCAGGCATGGCTTGGTTTCATTGAGTTAAATAACATATTAATGCTAATAAAAAAAAAATGGGTCAATGATAAAATCAAAGAGGAAATCAGAAGTACCTAGAGACTAATGAAACTGAAAACACAACAAAATGAACCCTTAGAGGAAAGTTCACAGTGATAGGGGCCTTCCTCAAGAGCAAGAAGAAATCTCAAACAGCCTAACTTACCACCTTAATAAGAAAAAGAATAAAGAATAAGAAAAAGAACAAAGGCCAAAGTCAGCAAAAGGAAGGAAATGATAAAAATCAGAGCGGAAATAAAGATTTAAAAGAAACAGCAGAAAAGATCAAATGAAAACAAGGGCTGTGTTTTTTTTTTTTTTTTAAGATAAAATTGATAAACCTTTAACTGGGCTCACCAAGAAGAAAAGAAAGAGGACTCTAGCAACCAATATAACAGAGATCCAAAAAATCGTAAGAAAATACTATGAATAGTTGTATGTCAACAAACTGGACAATCTAGAAGAAATGGACAAATTTCTAGAAGCACACAGTCTGCCAAGTCTGAGTCAAGCAGAAACAAGCAATTTAAATAGACCAATCACTAGAAGTAACATAGAATTTTTAATTAAAAATTTATAATTAAAAAAAAAAACCACCCAGAAAACAAAAGTCCAGGCCCAGATGGCTTCATGGGGGAAAGCTACCAAACATGTAAAGCACTTATACCCATCTTTCTCAAACTATTCCAGAAAACTGAAGAGGAGAGAACACTGCCAAATTTATTCTACAATAAATTATCATAATTTATTTAACCATATTCTGCTTCTCAACATCCAAGCGTTTTCAATTTCTCCTATGGTGGACATCCTATTATATACACATTTCAACTTAGTTTTATATTATTTCCTCAGGGTAAATGTAAAGAAATGAAGTTTCTGGATTGATAGACATTTATATGATTTTAAAGCTTTTGAAAAGCATTACCAAAATGCCCTCTGGAAAGACTGTAACAATTACATTCTCTTCAGAAGTCTAGTAGCCTTTATTTTACTATATTCTTGGAATGATTGGATACTGACATTTTAAAATCTGTGGACTAGCAAAAAACAGAATATTACTGTTTTAGTTTCTGTTTCCTGGATTAATAATCCTGAAGTTAATTTTTATGTTTATTGGCCATCCATATCCTTTATAAACAGTTTTATATAGTGTAATAGGAATTTAGAAGACAATGACAAAATGGGGAAAAACAATATTAAAAACAAAACAAAAAGGCTACAAAATTTCTAGAACAGAAGATATAAAAAGAGAGATTAGAGCTGGAAAACCATCATGATAAAGACTGAATTACAAAAGAATCGTCAGTGGATGTTAAATTTTAATGGGGAAAAAGATATATATACATCCCAAGTGGCTCACCACAGATTGCTTATTGGTTTCACTGAAGAAGGAAAATAGTAATTTTATCAAGCAATACATTGGCAAGGTGATCAAAATTAACATTAACAGTAAAGGACAGGTGAACATCATGTACCTCCAGCTGTGATAGCTTAACAAGGAAGTAACACATCAGTTATTCAGTATTCTGGAGAAGAATACAAAAACCTCAGTCTAAAAAGAAAACATCAAAGAAATACAAATTAACAATATTCTATTAAATGAAAAGGGATAGGGTACCATATTCTTCAAAACCATGAATGTTGAGACTTTCCTGGTGATCCAATGGTTAAGACTGCCTTCCAATCAGGGGACATGAGTTCAATTCCTGGTCAGGGAACTAAAATTTTTAAAATGTAAATGTTGTAAAAGACAACAAAAGTATGAGGCAATGTTCCAGATTAAAGGAGGCTAAAGATATCTGGAAAACCAACACAATACTTGACTTTAGCCTGAATCTTGTACTACAGCAGTAAAGTGGTATAAAAGACATTATTACATCAACTGAAAAAAACCAATATATTGTGGAGGGATTCTAGCAAATTATTTTATAAATGTAAATTTATATCATAATTGTACTATGTTTATACAAGGACATATCCTTACTCTTAGGAAATAAAAGCAATACATTTAGAGATGAAAAGCATATGTATAGAGCTTTCAGGAGCTTGCCAGGTGGTGCAGTGATAAAGAATCTGCCTGCCAATGCTGGAGACATAAGAGACATGGGTTTGATCCCTGGGTTGGAAAGATCCCCTGAAGTAGGAAATGCAATCCACTCCAGTATTCTTGCCTGGAGAATGCCATGGACAGTGGAGCCTGGAAGGTTACAGTTCACAGGATTACCAAGGGTCGGACACAACTAAGCAACTGAGGAAACACATAGAACTTTCTCTCAAAATGTTGAGAAAAAAGTTACATGTGCATGTATGTGCACATGTATGTTTGTGTTCACACAAGACAGAGAAAGAATATGTGTACATAAGACACATGGGGCAAATGTTAACAAAAGGTGAAGCTGGGTAAAGAGAATGAGAGTGTTGCTAGAACTACATATTTATTTGCAACTCTCTATAACCTTAAAATTATCCCCGTATAAAAAGTTAATTTAAATAAGTGTACCTTTAGACACTTAGAGGCAAAACAAGAAACCACTGAATTCACACAAAATGTTTAAAAAGCTGCTGGAGGTTAAAAGAGAAAATCAAATTCTAAATGATAGTAACTGTCAACCTGGAATCCAAGACTCAGTAAAATTATCATTCAAGAATGAAGATAAATTAAATAGAAAGACTAGAAAACTAACCACTCAAAAGCCCTCATTGAAAGGATGACCAAAAGGATCAGAAGGAAAGTGAACCCTGCAGGAAAGGTGAACACTAATGAAAAATAGTGACATGCAAGTAATAACAGTGTGCCAAGAAACTAATTGTAAACTTCATAGAAATGATTGAAGAATTGAGGAATTTTAAAATAAGGTAAATTAAAACAGACAGCAATAATATGAGACTAGAGAAAATGCTCCACTGTCCTGATGGAATCTGAAAAAAACACAAGTACTAAGACTTTAGACTCCCTTAATTCAAATACAGATTATCTTAAAAATTCGAGGCTAAACTCTAAAAGAGTAGTAGAATCTGTCATTCTGAAATCAATGCAAAGGCAGGGTAAAGAGTAAGAGGCAGGATGAAAAAAAAAGCGGAGAAAAGGTGATATTAACTTTGTTTTAAAAAAATAACCCACGTAGATCTACCTCAGTAATGCCAACAAATGTCGTAAATAAATGTGGAACAAGATATTCTTATGCTGAATTAATTTTAAAAATTAATTTAGTCAAATAATGTACAAGCACAGAGATAAAACATTAACACAAACAAGATGAAAGTAAAGGAAAAAATATATTACGCAAAAGAAAAAAAAGAAAAGTAGTGTCGATTAAATAGGCTTTAAGACAGAAGCATTAGAGAGGATTTTTTATTTAATGTAAAACAAAACAATCACCAGAAAGGTAAAACAAACCTGAACCGGTTTTACTTTTAATTCTGAACTTATAAATAACAGCTTTCATACATGCTACATTTTTTGGCAAGCTTTATCAAGAAGAGGAACATAGTAACTGTATTAGGAATTAAAGTGGAGCATATAACTACAGAAGTAATAGAAATTTTAAAATCATTTCTTGTTATTCAGTTGCTAAGTCATATCTGACTCTGTGGCCCCAGGGACTGAGGCATACCAACTCCTCTGTCTTCCAGTATCTCCTGGAGTTTGCTCAAATTCATGTCCATTGAGTCAGTGATGCTATCTCACCCCCTCATCCTCTGCCATGCCCTTTTCTCCTTTTGCCTTCACTCTTTCCCAGCATCAGGGTCTTTTCTAATGAGTTAGCTCTTTGCATCACGTGGCCAAAGTCCTGGAATGTCAGCTTCCGCAACAAATCTTCTAATGAATTCAGGGTTGGCTTCCTTTAGGATTGACTGGCTTGATCTCCTTATAGTCCACGGGATCCTCAGGAGTCTATTTCAGAACCATAATTCAAAAGCATTATTCTTTAGTGCTCCACTTCCTTTACAGTCTATCTCTCACATCTGTACATGACTACTAGAAACATCATAGCTTTGACTATACAGACCTTTGTTGGCAAAGTGATGTCTCTGTCTTTTAATACGTTGCCTAGGTTTATCATAGCTTTCCTTCCAAGAAGCAAACATCTTTTAATTCCATGACTGTGATCAGTGATTTTGGAGCCCCCCAAAATAAGATCTGTCACTGCTTCCACTTTTCCCCCTTCTATTTGCCATGAAGTGATGGGATCGGATGCCATGATCTCAGTTATTTTTTAATGTTGAATTTCCAGCCAGATTTTTCACTGTCCTCTTTCACCCTCATCAAGAGGCTCTTTTTTAGTTCCTCTTCACTTTCTGCCATTAGAGTGGTATTATCTGCATATCTGAGGTCATTGATATTTCTCCCGGCAATCTTGACTCCAGCTTGTGATTCATCCAGCCCTGAATTTCACATGATGTACTCTGCATATAAGTTAAATAAGCAGGGTGACAACATACAGCCTTGTCATATTCCTTTCCCAATTTTGAACCAATCTGTTCTTCCATGTCTGGTTCTAACTACTGCTTCTTGACCTGCATACAGGTTTCTGAGAAGACCAGTAAGGTGGTCTGGTATTCTCAACTCTCTGAGAATTTTCCACTGTTTGTTGTGGTCCACACAAAGACTTTAGCACAAGTCGATGTTTTTCTGGAATTCCCTTGATTTCTCTGTGATCCAATGAATGCTGGCAATTCATCTGGTTCCTCTGCTTATTCTAAATCAAGAACATCTGGAAGTTCTTGGTTCACACACTGCTGAAGCCTAGCTTGAAGGATTTTGAGCATTACCTTGCTAGCATGTGAAATGAGTGCAACTGTGCAGTAGTTTGAGCATTCTTTGGCATTGCCTTTCTTGGGACTGAAACAAAAACTGACCTTTCTCAGTCCTGTGGTCACTGCTGAGTTTTCCAAATTTGCTGGCATATTGAGTGCAGCACTTTCACAGCATCATCTTTCAGGATTTGAAATACCTCAACTGGAATAGCTCACCTCCACTAGCTTTGTTCGTAGTGATGCTTTCTAAGGCCCACTTGACTTCGCATTCCAGGATGTCTGGCTCTAGGTGAGTGATTACACCATCGTGATTATCTGGGTCAGGAAGATATTTTTTGTACAGTTCTTCTGTGTATTCTTCCACCTCTTAATATCTTCTGCTTCTGTTAGGTCCATACCATTTCTGTCCTTTATTGAGCCCATCTTTGCATGAAATGTTCCCTTGGTATCTCTAATTTTCTTGAAGAGATCTCTAGTCTTTCCCATTATGGTTTCATTTTTCCTCTATTTCTTTGCATTGATCGCTGAGGAAGTCTTTCTTATCTCTCCTTGCTATTCTTTGGAACTCTGTATTCAGATGCTTGTATCTTTCCTTTTCTCCTTTGCTTTTTGCTTCTCTTCTGTTCACAGCTATTTCTAAGGCCTCCTCAGACAGCCATTTTGCTTTTTTGCATTTCTTTTCCATGGGGATGGTCTTGATCCATGTCTCCTGTACAGTGTCACAAACCTCTGTCCTTAGTTCATCAGCTCCACCCAGGCAGAAGTTGGGTCACAGCCCTGCCCACCATGGAGTGTGGTCCCTGCCTGCCCCCATCTGACGGGAAGGGCTGACAAGAGCACCCGGAAGCTGAAAAACCCAGCAATTCTTGAGCTGATGGGCAGGTGAGTGGGCAGAACGGGTGGCCCCCAGAGCAAAGTCAGTAGCACCTGTTCAGCCAGGGAACCTGGGGCGCAGGCTGACTCGAGTCAAGACCACAAAGGGCACCAGTGGCCTTGGAGATACTTAGCTGATGAGCTCGGGTCGGGAAACGAACTCACAGCCTCACTTGTTGCTGAAGACAGTGTTCAGCCTGCCTGACCAGGCAGCCTCAGCAGAGCACACCGTGGGCTGTGGAGCCGACCCAACAGCCCTGCTAACAGTGGCACCTGAATGGAGAGCAAGGCCTGTGTCTCTCCCTGTCTGCAGATTCACATGTATAGAGAACAAAGTAGCAGTTACCAGTGGGGAGAGGTAAGGCGGAAGAACAATACAGGGGTAGGGGTTCAAACGACTAGGTATAAAATAAGCTACAATGATATATTATTGTTCAACAAGGGAAATACAGTCAATGTTTTACAATAAGTATAAATGGAGTATAACCTTTTGAATCACTATCTTGTATACCTGTCACTTACGTAATACTGTACAGCCAACTATACTTCAACTAAAAACATATATATATATATATATATATATATATATATATATCAAGACTGGTTCAAGAAGAAACAAAGCCTGAATAGACGAATTGCTAGTCAGGAGACTGAATCAGCAACCAAATGCAGTGAAGTAAAGCACAGGACCCAGATGGCTTCACCAGTAACTTTGCTGAACAACAAAAACAAAATCAAAGTAGAGGAAATGCTTCCAAATTCATTTTACAAGGCCAGTATCACCCTAACACTAAAGATAGAAAATATCAGTACCAGGAAATAAAAAACTACCAATCAATATCTCTGGTGAACGGAGATGCAAACATTCTCAATAAAATCCTAGCAGATCAAAGTCAGTAGCACAGTAAAAGGATGATCATGATTAGGCAGGATTTATAGCTGGGATGCAAGGATGGCTCAATACATGTAAACCAATTAATGTAGTACATCACATTAACAGAACAAAAAAAAACATATCTCAATAAATGGAGGAAAAGTATGTGACAAATTCAACATCTGTTCTTAATAAAAATTCTTAACAAATTATATCTCAGCATAATAAAGGCCATATATGACAAGCCCACTACTAATATGATACTCAACTGTGATAGGTTGAAACTTTTTCTCTAAGATCAAGAATAAGACAGGTGCTCACTCTCACCACTCCTGTTCAATATAGCACTGAAAGTCCTTGCCAGAGCAATCAGGCAAGAAAAGAAAAGGCATCCAAATTAGAAAGGAAGAAGTAAAAACTGTCTCTGTTTGCAGATGACATGATTTTATATACAGAAAATCCCAAAGACTTCAACCAAAAAACTGTTAGCGATCACTGAATTGGGTAGAGTTAGAGAACCTAACATTAACATACAAAAATTAGTAGCATTTCTATACACTAAAAAATTATCTGAAAAAGAAAGAAAACAATCCCATTTAGCATCAAAACAATAATATACTTAGCAATAAAGTTAACCAAAGAAATGAAAAAACTTCTACTCTGAAAGATACAAGACACTAATAAAGAAATCAAAGAAGACATAAGTAAATGGAAGGTATACAGTGTTCATGGATTGGAAGAATACTGCTAAAATGTCCACACTTATCCAAAGCCATCTACAGATTCAATGCAATCACTATTAAGATTCCAATGGTATTTTTAAAATTATCTGTTTTCTTTGAAGTATATCTCGTTTACAATGTTGTATTAGTTTTTGCTGTACCTAATGGCATTTTTTTTAAACAAAAGCAGAAAGAAACAATCTTAAATTTTATATTGAATGGCAAAAAAACCCCCATTACCCAAAGCAATCCTCAAGAAGAACAACAATAAGGAGGAGGCATCACACATTCCTGACTTCAAGCTAATACTATATAGTAATTAAAGGGGCTTCCCAGGTGGCTCAGTGGTAAAGAATCTACCAGACAATGCAGGAGCCACAGGAGACTTAGATTCAGTTCCTGGGTCAGGAAGATCCCCTGGAGAAGAACTGGCAACCCACTCCAACATTCTGGCCTGGGAAATCCCATGGACAGAGGAGGCTGGTGGGTTACAGTCCTAGTGGGTCATGAAGAGTCAGACATCACTGAGGATGCACATACTCACATAGTAATTAACACAGTATGGTCATGGCATAAAAACAAAGAATCAATGGAACAGTTTTGAGCCAGAAATAAATCCATGCATATAAAGTCAAAACTAATATTTGACAAGGGAGTCAAAAACATTCCGTGGGAAAACACAGCCTCTTCAACAAATGGTCCTGAGATAACTAATCACATATAAAAGAATGAGACTAGACCCCTATCTTATGCCTCACAAAAATCAATTTGAAATGGATTTAAAAATGTACGATGTGAAACCATGAAACCCTTAAAAGAAAACACTGAAAGTGAGCTCCTCAATATAGGTCTTGGCAATGATTTTTTTGGATATGACACCTAAGCACAAGCAACAAAGTAACATAAAATAAGTGACAGTACATCAAACTACAAAGCTTCTGCACAGCAAAGGAAACAATCATCAAGTGGAAAGAAAACCTACAGAATGCGAAAAAAATTATTTGCACTAAGAGGTTAATCTCCAAAATATATAAAGAACTCATTCAACTTGTTAACAAAAGACACAAATAACCAAAGTAAAAAATGGGCAAAAGACCTGAATAGACATTTTTCCAAAGAAAATATATGAAAGGCCAAAAGTACATGTTCAACATGACTAGTCACTAGAGAAATGCAAATCAAAATCTCAATGAGCTAACACCTCATACCCATTAGAATGATGGGTACTAGGATTGTGAACTGGTATAGCCACTATGGGATAAAGGACGGAGGATCATCAAAAAATTAAAAATGGAACTATTATATGATACAGCAATTCCATTTCTGGGAATATATCTCAAGGAAATTAAAATACTAACTCAAAAAGATATCTGCATTCTCATGTTTATAGCAGCATATATTTATAATATGCAAGACATGAAAATAACCTCAGTGTCCAATGATGTCCATTATTTATCAATGGATAAAGAAGTTGTGAGGGGTGTGTATGTGTGTGTATGTAATAATCCTCAAAAAAAGAAACTCATAGAGAAAAGAGGTCAGATTTGTGGTTACGGGTGGTGGAGGTGGAGTTGGCGGGGGGTGGGGGAGGTGAGGAGAACTGGATGAAAGTAGTCAAAAGGTACAAACTTCTAGTTAAAAAGTACTAGGCATTTGATGTATATATAGGATGAGGACTAAAGGCAACACTGCTGTAGAATATATATGAAAGTTGTTTAACAGAGCAACCAAAGAGTTCTCATTACCAAAAAAAAAAAATTTTTTTGCCTTTCCTTTTCCCTGTATCTATATGAGGTGATGGAGATTTAAACTTGTTGCAGGAATATCTTTGCCATATTTATGTCAAATCTTTATGCTGTACACATTAAACTTATACATATGTTAAACTGTACCCCAACAAAACCGGAAAAACAGAAAATAAAAACGAGGCAGATTTAATATATGTGTGAGTGTACACACATATATATATTACACATATATCCACAAGGATATGTAAAGAGCACCAAAATACATTTTCAGTGAAAAAAACATGAAGCAATGTGTATGGTACACCTTCACTTGTAGTTAGAGAGTAAAAAAATATACACATATATAACCATGTGCATGTAGAGATGATTTCTTAACAGAGATTACTTCTTGGGAAGAGGGTTACAAAGGGTAGCATAGAAGGGATACTGGTGTTTCATTACATACCTCTCTGTATTATTGGAACTTTCAGGCCTTTTTTAGTGCTATTATTTTTTCAGTAGAAAGTTATGATTTTAAATATTAACTTGAAATTCCTATAATAATTGTTCTATCTAAATGGGCAGTTTTTAAGAACACTACAAAATTTACTCTCTGCAATGGTTTAAACTTTGCCCTTCAATCACAGATCTTATAATTTCATTGTAAATCTCTGTCTACCAAAAATGATAAAAAAAGAGAAACCTGTAAATAACAAAATCTAGCCAATTTCTTAAATTATTCTGCAATAAAAAATTAACAGGATCTCAATAAATATTTATTTTATAATCAGTTCCTTTTTTCAACATTAGAAATCTTTCATTTCTGCAACATTCAGTAATAGACATAAGGATAATTTTTTAAATAAATATGGTTTACCATACTAAAACCTTTAGACACATGAAAAGTTTAAAAATATGATTTAGACTCATCAGCTTTCAGACCTGAGATGGCCTCAGAATCATTTCATTTAATTCCACAAATGAAGCAACCGAAGTCTGCGCATTAAGAGGGCTCACAGCAACAGAGCAGGGGAAGAATCGAGCTGAGCTCCTGGTTTGACTTCTATTACTCTGTCTTAGTTAACTTCATTCTTTTATTAAGACACAAAGCAGGTAGGTGAGGCAAACATGCCTTCTGGATTTGAGTTTCGGGGGGGTGGGAGTGGGGAATGGGGAAGTAAAAGAGCAGAAAAACATTTAGAGCAGAGACCTAGCCTCTAGAATAAGGTATGGCAGGGAAAGATTCAGAAAAAGGAATCTACCTGGCAAACACTGCACAGCTCAGTTCTCATTCTGAATAAACTAGGAAGGGTAGAGAAGACAAGGCTGAATCAATTCTTTCTTCTGAAACTGATTTCCAGTGGAGGACGATATTATTATTTTATCAACAAGAAACAAATACCTACTTGAAGGCAGCTTTCAGGTGAAAGGAATCTGAATGCCAGTTTCTCATAAGAAAAACTAACAAAAGAGAAAGAAGTCTATTCAAACTTTCTTTGAGAGCGCTATGATATTCAGGCTACTCAAATCATTTCCCCAAATCTTTAGAAATTTCTTAAAAGGGACAGAAAGCAAACTTAATAGTTTCATTATGTTTTTCTGACAAGGTTATTCACTCTGTGCCAATTTAATGTTAAAACAGAGCTGGATTTAATGTATTAAAAATGTGTGCCCTACAATTTACTGGAGTACTTGTAATAACTACATACATGCTATTACACTTATGATCTTTTCATAAAGCTCAGTAGATAATTTCCCATTTAGTGATTAAGGATACTTACAATAGCTAACAACTCTTCGGTATCTGCTTTATGACAGAGTTGATCGTGGCTCTGACTCATCTCTACCACATCCTTAGATCATGAAAGCAACCTCCACTGTAAGCCTTTCTTACAAGGGATGGGACAGAACTGGTGTCTTCAGCCCCTACTGGAGGCCAGTTCCAGGTCCAGTGAACAATGGTGCAGTTGGGCAGTCATTAATAGAAACTGCAAACTGGGGAAACTGCTAATGAAGCTGATTACAATGAACCACTGCTATTCAGTCAGTGATTCTCAAAGAGTGGTTCAGGGACCCTAAAGATCTGAGACACTTTCAGGAGTCTGCAAAGTCAGAACTACTTTATGATACAATATTGCTTGCTATTTTCACTCACCATCATGAATGTATGGTGGAGTTTTCAAAAGGCTATATAACAGGTAAAATTACATAATGAACGAAACGTCAACATTTATTGCTTAATGCAACAAATGAACATTTTCCAAATGAGTAATGTATGGTAATACAAAATCATTCATGGATAAAACATTCATTCAAAGGAGAAGATCAAGGGATTTTAATGTGATAGAGTATGAAAAGTTCTCTGATATGATTTTAGATTCCACATTGCAACAAACCTTTGAGAACACCACTTACCAAGTTTTAATATAGTATCAAAGAATATCCAGTTAATCTGAAAAGCTTTTAAATATTCTTCTATTTTCTAACTCCTATAGACATCTGTGTGAGGCTGAATTTTCTTGTATTTATCAACCACAACAACATATCGAAGCAGACTGAACGTGGAAGCAGCTATGAGGACCCAGCTGTCCTCTATTAAGCCTAACACTGAAGAAATTTGTGAACATATAAAATGATGCCACTCTTGACCCAATTTATTTTGGTTTAGAGAATAGATGTTTTTCATTCAAAGATTTTAGGATACCATGTAGTAAGTTTTTATTAATTTTAAATAAATTAAGAAATATTTTTAAATGTTCTCAATTTTAATTTCTAATATGGTAAATATCAATAGATATATCCACATAAACAAAACTCCTGTGGTATTGGGGGGTGTGCAATAATTTTTAAGAGTATAAAAGGGTCTTGAAAACAAAAACTTTGAGAATTGCTACATTATGTAACTATTAATATTTTACTGCCATAAATGTTAGCACCTTAACAGATTTTTTTGCAGCTTTTTACAGTTTGTTGCAGTTTTATTTAAATATTAACTATATGTATATAACTATTAATATGAAAATAAATATATTTAAATGGGGCTGATACTTTGACAGGACTCTATTCAATCTTTCTGAAGTAAAAGCCAAAATGAAGGTATAAAGCCAACTGTAAATAAAGAAATAAACATGCAGCCTGATTTAGCTGTCTGCCCTTTCGGACAGAGTTCAAATTTAACCAATTTTAAATTTAACAAATTTAACCCTGTCAACCAGCTCTTTATCCCAAGCATACAGATGGCCTACCATATCACACAAGGTTGGCAAGAAGCAACTGCCATGGGTGACTGTCCCGACTCATACATTTTTTTGGTTCTGTCTAACCATCTATCTACTTCTAAGCCACTGTACTCTTAAGTTACTTAAGACCATGTGTTCTATACTTAGACTATGCATTCTGTCACTTTCATCGACTAACAAAATAAACCTGTAAACAACCTATAGAGGGTACAGAGATGAGTTTTTCACAGCTCGGCTATTTAGAGATAACCTTGAAGAATGCTTTCTTTTTCCTCCCCTAAAAAGAAAATATAACACAAGGGGAAAGAATTGTGGCTTAAAATCCCTTCCGGGATGAAGCAGTCTACAAACAAACAAACAAATCTGCCTGTCACAAATTCCAATTTAAGGACTCTTAAAATGCTGTGTGTTAGTAGCTCAGTTATTTCTGATTCTTTGAGACTCCATGGACTGTGCAGCCTGCCAGGCTCCTCTGTTCTTGGAACTCTCCAGGCAAGAATACTGGAGTGGTTGTCATTTCCTGCCAGAGGATCTTCCCGATGCAGGAATTGAACCCAGATTTCCTGCACTGCAGGTAATCTGCTTTACCATCTGAGCTACTAGGCTACACCAAACAAAAACAAAAAAACACCAGTCATCCTTAGTAGAGAATAGCACAAAACTTAAAGTCAGCACTACAAGGATTTTACTGCAATTTCAAGGGACACTCAGGACTTTGATTTTAGTTCATTTGCAAAATGAAACACCACAATAATTCTTAGACTCCTCCCTTACCCTTACAGTCAGTGGTACTGAGGTGGGAAGAAAAAAGATTAAGTAAAATTTGAAAAACTGAATGAGGCATGAAACAAAAAAACGAACAACTACCTGGTAAAGAATCCGCCTGCAGTGCAGGAGACCCCAGTTCAATTCCTGGGTTGGGAAGATCCCCTGGAGAAAGGAAAGGCTACCCACTCCAGTATTCTGGCCTAGAGACTTCCAACTGTATAGACCATGAGATCGCAAAGAGTTGGACACGACTGAGCGACTTTCACTTTAAAAACAAAGCATGAGATGAGCGGAATCACTCTACCATAATCACATATATAAGGTTTACGACGTAGTCTATAATGAAAAGAATGTGGTGTCAACAGAGGAAAAGACATATACATCAGAAGAAGAGACCAAAGAATCCAGAAATAGACCCACAAAAATATGCCCAGCTGATTCTGGACAAAAGTGCCAAATTCAGTGAAGGAGGAATAGCCTTTTTAACAAATGGTACTAGAACAACTGGGCACTACACTGGCGGGGAAAAAAAAATAGAAATGCATTTCAACCTAAACCTCACAACTTAAATAAAAATCAACTCAACGTGAATCATGGACTTTAAAGTAAAACATAAAACTGGAAAGCTTTTGGATAAAATATAGGACTTTGAGACTCAAAGTCCTGAAAATCTTTAGGTCTACAGGCAAAGGGTGACAGGGATAGGCAAAGAATTCTTAGACCTGACACCAAAAAGCACAATCCATAAAAGAAAAATCTGACAAATTTCACCACATCAAATTTTAAAAACTCTCTGAAAGACTCTGTAAGAGGATGAAAAGACAAGCTACACAGTGAGAAAATATCTGCAAACCATGTATCTGACAAAGAACCTGTATCTATTATATATAAAGAACTATCAAAAATCAACAGTAAAAGAACACACAATTTGAAATATAGGCAAAAAACAAACAAATGAACAGGATCTACTAATGGCAAATAAGCATTTAAAAAGATGTTCAACATCATAAGCCATTAGGAATAATATTAAGTTAACACTAAGAGATATCGCTGTATACCTATAGGAATGGCTAGAATTTTAAAAAGTGGTTAACGCCAAATGCTGACAAGGATGTGGAGAAAGTGAATCACTTATACATTGCTGGTAAAAATGTAAAATAGTACTACTACTTTACAAAAGAAAATGGCAGTTTCTTACAAAACCAAATGTGCTTATCAAACAATTCATCAAGTGAACTTTCATTCATATAACCCAGAGAAATGAAAACTAACGTTCACACAAAAACCTGTTCATGAATGGCCATTGACCCAAGGACTGTAGCCTGCAAGGCTCCTCTGTCTATGGATTTCTCTAGGCAAGAATACTGGATTGGGTTGCCATTCCCGTCTCAAGGAGATGTCTTGAGACATCTCAGGTCTCCTGAATTGCAGGCAGATTCTTTACTGTCTGAGCCACCAGAGAAGCCAGTAGCTTTATTAGTTAGAAACTAAAACTGGAAACAACCCAAATGTCCTTCAACAGGATATACCAGAACACTCTTGATATCCGTGTCATGGAATACTACTTGGGAATAAAAAAGGAACAAACTATTGATACATGCAACAACTCTGATGGAGCTCAAGGGAAAAAAATGAAATCTGCCAACCTTGAAAGGTTAAATACTAGAAGATTTTGTTTATATTACATTCTTAAAATAACAAAATTATAGAAGTGGTGAACAGATCAGTGGATGCCACAGGTCAGAGTGCTAGGGAAAGCAGGAAGGTAACTATTCCTATAAAAGTTGGTAACACCCGGGAGCCTGTGATGGAACTGTTCTGCGTCTTGACCACAGTGATGGTCACGTGAATATGCATGTGATAAAACTGCACAGAACTAAACACACACACACACTCTCACACTCAAACACAAATGAGTCCATGTAAAACTGGTTAAGTCTGAATAAGATGGATGAGCTGTATCACTGTATCACTCCCAATTTCCTGATTATGATATTATATTTGTCCATGTGTTTCCCTGGTGGTTCAGCAGTAAAGAATCCACCTGCAATGCAGGAGACCCAGGGTCAATCCCCAGGTTAGGAAGATTCCTTGGAGAAGGAAATGAGAACCGATTCCAATATTCTTGTCTGGGATAATCCCATGGACAGAGAAGCCTGGTGCACTACAGTCCATGGAGTTGCAAAAGTGACTAAACAACAACATATTATAGTCTACTTATGCTCTATGTTACCACTGGGGAAAATGGATGGAGGGTATATGGGATCTATTTTTTTTAACTGCATGTAAATCTACAATTAACACCAATTTTTTTTTAAATTTCTTATTCCAGTAAGAAAAACCTAAATATTGAGGACACTATACAGGAAGTATTTCAAAGACCTGAAGCTTCCCTGAGGGCTCAGCAGGTAAAGAATTTGCCTGCAAGGCAGGAGACACAGGAGATGCAGGTTCAACCCCTTGGTCAGGAAGATCCCCTGGAGGAGGAAATGGCAACCCACTCCAGTATTCCTGCCTGGAGAATCCCACGGGCGGAAGACCTTGGAGGGCTACAGAGCACGGGGTCACAAAGAGTCGGACGTGACTGAGTGACTAATACTTTCACTTTCACAGACTTATCACAGATGACTGCTTTTCATGCTCTCAAGTGGGTAGCCACATAATTCAACTCCATCTACAACACAGAATCCACAGATTTGTTCAAGTTTTCCTTTCTTCCTTCTCTTTCTTTCCTCCTCTATCATTCCAACAATCCCCTTCACAACAGGCTATAAGAGAGAACTGCAGTATACGTGTGTGGGGTGTGTGCGTACATGTGTGTGCACTACAATTCCATGTTCTCTCTATTTTACGGAGATACACACAGAGGGTGTGGGTTGTTTTTAACCATACTTAATAATCAACCTTCTGTGCTCTTGGTTCCTAATTTTAAAATCCATATGGTCACATTGTGTACTTCCCTTTAAAAGTAAACGTCAGCTCTTCATGACAATAGATGCTTCTATCCCCTTCCCGCACCCCACCACATAGGTAGGTAAATGGTCCTACAACAAAAGTTTTCATGTGTTTGCTCTGCAGTTTGACTTGATCACTGGTAGAACCTATGCAATAAGATATCTTCTGTATACTGAAGCAAAAGTTAATGATTGCTAATTTTGGAGAATAAGCTGAGTTCTTTTTCTGGCCACTGATATATACTCTATTTAATAAGCCACTCTCTTTGGGCAGGGCATTGGTATATAGAGTCTGGTATATTATATAGACTAAGAAGTACTATTTATATACCAGGTACTAAAAACATCTAATTAATACATTGCAGAAAAGCTATTTTATAGTTCTGACTTTCCCTTGTTCAAAGAATTTTTACAGCAAACATTATTCTCATACTTTTCCCCAACCTTTGCTTTCTAAACAGATTATATATATATATATATATACATATATATATATACACACACACACACATATGGTAGCATCTAATATATGTTCTCCATAACAGTCATGGGCTAGTACTCTTTTCCTTTAATTTCAAGAAAAAAATTTTTTTTGTAAGATCTGCTGTATTCTCAGACTATTAACTCAGCATCATTCCACCTACTTTTCACATCAAGTCTTATTTGAGGGAGTAGAAGAGCACCCTGCCCCAAAATATATCTTTCACAAATGTTCAAAGAAATAAAAACAGAAATTATTCATGTGGCATTTCTTACACAATGGCCCCAAATGTCAGTTTTATATACTATAGCTCTTATAGTATCATTTTCAATTTTAAAGAAACAATCACATAATCAAACAGTGTATTTCCCCCAAATAGCTAAGATTTTGGGAACTAAACATCTATTATCATGTGGCCCATTAATGTATACAGTCTTTCACATCTTGCTCTTAAAGATAAAATCTTAAATTTTTCCTAATCTCTTACTCAGAAAGATACTTAAAAAAAATCAGATTTCATTTCCAAGCAAATACTGAACTGCAATAAGCAGTCTTAAAAGTGCACATCAAATGCCCAATGAAAAATAACACGAAACAGCACAATTAGAAACTGGGAATTTTACCTTAATTCTTCTCTCTGTGTCATCTAATTTTAATTCTGCAGAAGCGAGTTTCTTTGCTAAATCAACTCGTTCAGGTAGGTGTTTAGTTTCAGAGATCTTTTTCAGTTTCTGTAAGGAAATTTTTGTCCTAAGTAGTTCAGCTTCTGTCTCTTTCACCCTTTTTTCAGATACTCGTTCTTTCTCTTGAGATTTTCTTAAGCGGTCTTTGAGTGCTGTAATCTCATTGTTATGACGAGCAATAAGTTGTGAGATTTCGTTTTCTGTGTCTTCATACTTATTTAGGGCTTTCTCCTGCCTGTACTGAAGCCTTTTCAAAGTCTTATTTTCTTTTAGCAGCTCGGCTAACTTGACCTGGAGTTCAGTTACTTCGTTCTGCAATTCATTGATTTTTAGCTGTCTTGCAGAAAGAACCTGTTTTGTAACACGATCAGGATCTTTTTGAAGTGGCTGCCTATTGAGGCTCTGGGAGCGAAATCCTGCTCGGACTCCCTTTCTGTTTGGTGGAGCCTTAGGGCTTGGTTTCCTAGGGACTGAAAAAGAAACAGTCATAACGTAAAGTGAAAGCTGTATCAGATGTAGAATTATTGACTCATCCTAACACAAATGACTCCATAACATTCTTTAGTCATTTTGTTTCCTTTAAGGACATTTTTTAAAACATTAAAAAAAAATGATTTTACAATATTTAAATATTTGGTTTTACTTAGAGCTTTTAATATATTGTTTTTATTAAGAAAGATTTGAAATCTTTTAAGACAGTTCAAGAAACATATTCTGATCCAGCAAAACAATATCCCATGGTTTACAAGGAATTATTTTACACTGTTTGAAAAGATGGCAACATCAGGCTCCAACATTTTTACCTTTGCAGATAAGATGGTCACTGTCAGCATTAGCACAGTGCCTAATAAATACAAAATGTCATGATAATCAAGTCATCTATGCCAAGATATTTGGGATCATAATTTGAAATGTGGAAATGTATGGTTCTTTAAAATTAACTAGAAGCCTTTATTTCAGGAAAAATGATGACAACGTGACAGAGATTTGGGACTTGGATTTACTACTTCACTGGTCCTTGGGCAATTCAACTTAAACCCTTTCCAGGTCTATTTTCCCTTTTGTTGTGAGGATTAACTGAAGTATGCATATAAGACAGAAAATTCTCCAAAAATATTCTCTGTCAGTATTAAGAACTTAATCCCACATATCAGTGAATGAAAATGGAAAACACTTTAGCAGTACAGATGTGATTCTAAATGCTTTCTCAGAGGTTTTCTTTTGTGTGATGTTCAAATCAAAAACATCTGGCATAATTGAAGAACAAGATAAATGACTCCAGCCTAAAAAAATAAAAGCACACAAAATCTTTTAAGTGTACATATCACAACATTTCACAAAAATTTTGAATATTATTTACTCAAAGTTCATTAAACCTTGGCCTCAATATACAGAGCACCTGCCCTTTAAAAGAGGCACCTGGAAGTTTGCCATAGTTGAAAACAACGAACTTTAATCTCCAAGGTTACTGCATTTTTTCTAGAAGGAAATGCATTCCAGAGGGGGAAAAAATGAAGAAAAACTAGAAAATCCAATCTTTCCCTACCTACTTCACGAGCCATGGATTTTATTATGTAAACAGGTAGAGAAAAACATGTTTACAATTTAACATTATAAAGTTTCATTTAAAGAGACAGAAATTTAGTAGAGGGTATATTAAATGTGTACTGGTTTGGGATTCCAGCTCTATACATGCCTAAATATTTGAAAAGAAGTAGTCATAAAAAGAAATGAAGGAAAGCCTATTAGTAACTTTGAAACTATGCTATCCAATATAGTAGTCACCAGCCACATGTGGCGGAGAAGGCAATGGCACCCACTCCAGTACTCTTGCCTGGAAAATCCCATGGGCGGAGGAGCCTAGTGGGATCCTCCATGGGGTCGCTAAGAGTCGGACACAACTGAGCGACTTCACTTTCACTTTTCACTTTCATGCACTGGAGAAGGAAATGGCAACCCACTCCAGTGTTCTTGCCTGGAGAATCCCAGGGACGGGGGAGCCTCATGGGCTGCCGTCTATGGGGTCGCACAGAGTCGGACACGACTGAAGCGACTTAGCAGCAGCAGCAGCCACATGTGGCTACTGAAAACTGAAATGTGGGTGATCCAAATTGAGTCCATAACTGAAATACACACGAGGTTTCAAACACCTAATTCAAAGAAAAAAAAGGAATGCAGAATATTCCACACACTATGATTTATACTAACTATATTTAGAAATGATAATATTTTGGATATTCTGGGTTAAATAAAAATTATTAAAATTAATCCCACCTCTCTACCTGTTTTTCTTTTTAAATGTGGCAATAAAAAATTATATTTGTGGCTTGCATTTGTGATTTGCATAATACTTCCACTGGAGAAACTGCCCCAATTTTAAATTGGAGCATCTATCATTTCAATTTTCTTTCCTTCCCAAAATACTGAGTGAACAGAGTTTTAGTGTCTATATGCTATTATAGAGTATGTATTCAGCTCTTGGAATGACAGAAACTTTATACATAAAAATGGTTGTACATAAGAATAAATGTTAATCATTCCAAATCTCTGATTTTTATGTATAAAATTATATTGCTCAGCAAATAAGATTTCATGCACATGGAAACTTAATTGAGAAGTGAAAGCTAGATATTATACGAATCAGGTTACAAATTCTCCACTAAAATTTTATTCTATGATATAGCCAGACAAAAAGGGCTTCTGCCACCAACATTTGACATCCTAAAACTCTGAACATTGTTTTCTACTATATTCTATTAACCAGAACTCAAAAAATATCTCTCACCTTTCATCTATCTCTTTCATTTTCAAAACAATCAAGATGAAATACAGGGCTAGTAACACTCAGAAGAAAGATGACTGACTGTTGTATGTATCATTCTTCACCTCCCCCTTGTTAAGTTACCACCAAAAAGAGGGTGGACAAATACTATTTTCCTTCCATCAGGTGTTAAAATTACAGTATGACTCATTAAAAAAACATGTAACAAAGATAAAACTATGCATCTACCAAAAACTTAGTATGTTTATATTACTGATAAAATGAGAAACAGAATATGTACATAATATGTAATATATAAATATGTATAACCTAAATTTTTAAATTGTATTATACATGTAACTTCTGATAGAGCACAAATTTTATTTCTGAAATAATAAGCTGAAAATGTAAAAGGAAGAACGAAGACGTTACCAAATGTGAAATTCTGCAAATTCAAGTGTTCAAGATGCTTTTTTAAATCACATTTGGTTTTTCTTTAGGTTAGTCTCAAGTGAAGTCGCTCAGTCATGTCCGACTCTTTGCGACCCCATGGACTGTAGCCGAGGCTCCTCTGTCCATGAATTTTCCAGGCAAGAATATTGTAGTAGGTTGCCATGCCCTTCTCCAGGGGATCTTCCCGACCCAGGGATCAAACCCGGGTCTCCCGCCTTGCAAGCAGATGCTTTTACCGTCTGAGCCACCAGGAAAGCTCAGTTTAGTCTACAACACTGGTAATTGCCAACTTAAGCCGAAAGAAATCAGTGTTTAAGGATGTTATCAGTATGGCCCTGTTGGCTTGCACTAAAGTGCACAGACTTTAATTCAAAAGACAATGCAAAGCAGAAAACAGTACAAGTCAGGTTGAAATTTTTCTGGGCGATACTCAAACTGTTTCTCACAGCTTTTTCTCAATTATCTTCTTAAATAAAACTGCTTCTAGGTAAGGAGTGAAAAATTAAAGTATTTCTACCAATAATTCCCAAGGTATGTGAATGATTTCTTGAGAATAAACAGTCATTTTCTAAGATCCAACCCTAAGGTCTGTTTATTCTTAATTATGCAGCAAAAGTTTAATATCAGATCATGCTCTCAACCACAAAATCAAAACAAGAAAATGACACTGGGATAGATCTGGAGGAAGAGACTATGAAACCTGCAGCACTGTACTCGTAGCAAAAACGAACAAACAAAAACATACCAGTAAAAACCATATAGAAAAAAAAAACAACTTGTTAAAGTTTTTTAAAGTTGTTAAAAGTGTCAACGTCCCTGGGAAGCCTGATCAAGGATTCACGAAAAGGTTGCTTTCAAAAGGAACACACATTCTTTGCAGATTTTAAAAAGGCAAATGTTACTTTTCAAAGTAAAAATTTATAAAGGCAAATATAATCAAACCCCTGCTTCGAACTTTTCAATAGCTAACTATTTCCCCCACAGAAACAGTCACTATCTTAACACAAGATTCTAGGCATTTCATTACCTCACCCTGTTCTCCTTTACAGCTCATATTCTACTTCCTGCCTTGCAATCTTACCACTCGAAGCTACTAATGTGATGGCTGTATTGTATCTATTAAGCGATACCATAAAACCTCATTTCACTGACGCTGGGAAAGACTGAAGGCAAAAGGAGAAGAGGGTGGCAGAGGATGAGATGATTATACAGCATCACCAACGCAATGGACATAAATCTAAGCAAACACTGGGAGATAGTGAAGGACAGAGAAGCCTGGCGTGCTGTAGTCTATGGGTTTGCAAAGAGTCGGACATGACTCATCGAGTGAATAACAACAAATAAAACCTCATTTCCCTTAGCTTACCTATGATGTACTACTGGTCCTTACATATTTTGTTACTAAGTATATACAGATTTTCTTGACTAGGGATTTATTAAGATGAAGAAGAGATTTCCAGAACATTATGCAGTCAAATATGTATTAATACCTAGCTCCAGACTAATAACATTCTAACAAGAAAAATTACTTCTAAAGATTTATGCTGTTCCAGTATAATACCATTTAATAGAAAACAGACTGGTGGTCCCAAATTCCATTTCTAAGCTGAGTTTGAACGTTTTCAGTAAGTAGAAGTAATTTTACCCAATCTATAAAAATGCCCCTTAACCACTTTACATCCATGCTTTTCACAACTTTCTGAAAATAAAGAAAGGTACAAATGTTTTGTGATATATATATATATATTTTTTTGCCTTTACAAACCCCAAGACAATCATTTATTCAGGAACAGGCGAAAACAAAAATGAGAAACCTCAGTTAGAGTTCATTGTTCTGGATACAGTATGGCTGTGAATGTAACAAAGGAGAGTACACTGTAAACAACATTTATAAAAACATATCCTATTCTCATTCACACAGGTTTCCTTAAGCACTCAGAATGAATATTCTAGGTCTACTGGAGTCTTTTAAAGGATGCTTACCGTGATGATGCACTTGGCTATCTGAAGTTTGTTTTTTAGGATGTTTTCCCTTAATACTTGCAGGTGGAGAGGGATGCACCAGCGACGACCGGCCAGAAGACTGTGGAGTAGTTCCAGAATCAGATGGACAGTAAGAGGAACAGTTTCTGCTTGTCTTATCTTCTCGATCAGTGGCTGGACTTCTTTCTCTTTCCCCCATGGCTTTGCAAAATAAGTCTCTATTCACATAATTTCACAGATTCTTCTCAGAAAAATCCACAAGCCTGAAGAGCGATTTTTGAGTCTTCAGATCCTGGGGATAATATTCAGGTCTGGGCAATCTGTTTTCTCTCTGTATCTTTAGTCCACAATTCACAATAGCAACCAGAAGATAGGCTTTTTTCCTCTACAATTAAGGAAGAGGGAGGGAAACTCATCATATTTCATGAAATAGATTTCAAGAGTTAATTACAATGAAAGATACCAAAAGCAAAACAACATATTGCTTAGAATTTTAAAAAGAGGCCATAATTTAATTTATCTATATTTTCATACATAGTTCTCTACAGTATTTGGAGAAAAGAGAGACTGTGAGAGACTAGATAGGGAACATCTAAAGTACCTGACATACACTTGCTTCTGAATAAATGTTAACTGAATCTGACTCCCTTGAATCTTAAGATTTATAACAAACACAAATGCTAGGTGAATAATAAAGTCACCAGTGTTTGGTTTTGGTGGTGGGGGTGAGGGGAAAGGTGGTAAGGAACAAGGCTGTTAACAAAAATAAGAAAAATATCTAAGACCGACTGCATAAAAATGTAAAACTGAATCATGAGAAAAATTAATCAAATTAAGGCACTTGAAGAAAAATATTTACAACATGACAGAAAAATCATGACCATCCTTAACAATCAATAAATGCCTCGTATCACACCACAATAGAGATAGTAGGTCAGAAGATAAATGGGCAAAGACATGTTTAAGACCCACAGCAGGCAATACAAAAATAGGCACAAAAAATATTCAACTTCACGCATCATTTTTAAATCTAACAAATTTCCAAAGATTCCTCAAAATAACACTAAATGCTTCCAAAATGACTATCAAGACAAGACTGGGGAAAAAAAGCTGGCAAAACAGGTTAAAACTTTAATTATGCTTTTAACCTTTGATCCAATAATTCTACTCCTGGACACCAAGAAAATTACCCTAAAAACAGGAGGAAAGTTAGGCACAAATATTGACTGTGGCACAATTAAAAACAAAAAAAAAGTACCTAAATGTCTAACCATTGCAAAATAAGAAATTAAAAAAAGTATTGAAAAAATCAATACAGCATAATATTATGCAGATGTCAAAAATGTTTACAAAAACTTTAACAAGGAAGATGCTTATACTATTATGGTAGAGGAAAAATTCAAAGTGTTGTATACAATATGATCTCCACTAGAGTCATTGAAAAATGCTGAGTACTCTTTTTAACAGAACTCAGGAACTGGAAAAAAAAAAAAAAAAACACCTGCAAAAACCAAGGTATACACGTACACAAAAATTATTTCTGTCTGGGCAACATGGATTTTAGATAAGTTTATCTGTCTGTTTAACAGAGTTTAATTTTCTAGTAAAATGAAACCAGATTACTTTTATAATCAGAACAACTCTTCTTAATATTTAGAAGAAACAAAGTCCACTGAGGACATTAGTGTTAAAAGAATACTGGGCCTGGTAATAAATGAAAGAGACATACTCAAGGCAGCATTACTGCCGTTCACTGTGGCACTGTGCAGTGGGAAAGGACCACATCCATCCAAATGACCATCAACAGGGAACTGGCTACCCACACTGGACACCTCCACAGAGCGAAGTACTGTGCCACCAAGCTCTTAAAGCAATGAGGACTACTTCTGCATAATCTCTGCAGTCTGCAGTGATCACCAAGAGACACTAAGAAAAGGAAGAGGGAGAAAGGCATGCATAGTATGCTACCACTTATTGAAGGAGGGTTCATATCTGTAACTTGCATATTTTTAAAAAGTAGAGGGATAAACTATACACTTCATGAAAACACAATGGGTTCTCCAGGGCAGGAGTATCCAAGGGAACTGTGAGCAACGGTGGAAATGTTATTAGAGAAAAGACTGGTGGTTGCCAAGGGGGAAAGAGCAGGGAGAAGAATAGAGTAGGAGGTTGGGGTTAGCAGATGTAAGATTTTATATATAGAATGGATGCTGCACAGCACAAAGAACTACATTCAGTATCATATGATAAACCATAATGGAAAAGAAGGTATGTATTAAAAAACAAAAAAGAAACCAAGGTACGTATATGTATAATGGAGTCACTTTGCTGTACAGCAGTAATTAACACAGCACTGTAAATCAACCATACTTCAATTTTAGAATACAGAAATGTTTTAAAATCAGTTCAGTATGATAGCTAGCCACATGCAGCTACTGAACACTGAAATGTGGTAGGTGTGAATGAGGAACTAATTTTTAATTATGTTGAACTTTAATTAACTGTTAAAAGCCAAATGCACTGGTGGTTAGCTGACTGGACGATACAGCTGCCGAGAAGGTAAGAAGCTGAGCTGAGGGACAGGGATAGGAGTTAGACTTCTTTACCTTAACTTCTGTAGACTCAATGCTGGAAATCATACTTTTTGGAAATTAGGTTTTTAAAAAGCATTTCCTATGAATCAAAAGAAAATCTAACTGTAGGTGGCTCAGACAGTAAAGAATCCAACTGCAATACAGGAGACTCGTGTTCAATCCCTCAGTGGGCAAGATGCCCTGGAGAAGGAAATGGCAACCCACTCCAGGATTCTTGACTGGAGGATCCTATGGACAGAGGAGCCTGGCGGGCTACAGTCCATGGGGTCGCAAAGAGTCAGACCCAACAAAGCAACTTTCAATGAGCAACTAACACTTTCACTTTCATATATATGGTTGGTGGCAAAGCCACACAGATTAACCAGTACTAACAACTTTAAAGAACACAATCCCTAGGGAGATGATTCTACTGACAAAAGAGGTTCAAAATTTTTCTAAAAACAATTTTCAATAATCGCATTGCTGGTATTATTCTACAATCTAGAAATGTGGTCATACTAGAGAGCAAGAAAGCTATGAAACACTCCTGATAGAGTGTCAGAAGGGTTCAGGACAGTGCTCCAGGAAGCTCTGACCAGTCAACGATGGGACAACTTCATCTGCAGTAAGAACTGTATCAGCAAAGGATTAAAACACATAGAACCTGTTTAAATTCATGAGGTCATATATGTTATTTTAAAAAACTAATGAGTTACCTCTGAAAGATACTAAGGAACCAACTCATTCATCTGAAAGTTGATACATGAAGAGGAAAAAATCCAACATGTATCCTGTCTACACTGTTACAAGCTGTATCTTAGAACAACAAAATAGTAGATTAGAGGAAGAATTTCTTTACAGAATTATTCTAGCTAATAAATTAAAAAGGGGAATATTCGAATGACAGAATTAGAACATTGTCATTTTGTGGTTACTAATGCAATAATGAAACTAGATCATGCTCACTAATGGCTAACACCACAGAAAATAATCAGACACAGTGTGCCTCCAGAGGAGATGCAACTATTCCACTGAGCTAACAGATTCCTTCTACAAGAAAAATAAAATCTGATTTTGATCAAACTTCTAAACTGAAATGACAATTTATAG
Organism: Oryx dammah; assembly: GCF_014754425.2. Taxonomy (NCBI): domain Eukaryota; kingdom Metazoa; phylum Chordata; class Mammalia; order Artiodactyla; family Bovidae; genus Oryx; species Oryx dammah. Next base: position 6,661,302 of record NW_024070188.1, read on the forward strand.
AAAATTCAGAGGACAGAGGTACAAGGAAGCAATTAGCAAAATCTACTCTGTGGCAAATTCTGTAGGACCAACTGGCTTCTTTAACATAAACTGCAAGCAGAAAAGGAAGAGATAGGGAACGGTATCTATATATTTTAAAGGCCTCAGGAGAACAAACAACTGCCATCTATGAGTCTTGTTTCAATCCTAATTCAAACAAATTATGCAAAAGAAAATTATAAAACTGAGGAAATTAAAACACTGACTAGATATTTAATGACATTAAGGAACTGCTATTGCTTTAGGTAAGATCATGATATTATGGTTATTTTTTTTAAAAGAGTCCTTATAGTTCAAGGTAGATGTTGAGATATTTATAGATAAAATTAAATAATGCCTGGAGTTTACTTCAAAATAATCCACGGGGAAGGAGGTAAAAGTATATATTAAATAAGACTGGCCATAAGTTAGTAAAACAATGTAAAAACTGTGGACACCTGCAGCTTCATTACTCTAATATCACTCCTTTTGTATTTGTTTGAAATTTCCCTTAGTAAAAAAAAGAATTTTTTAATAAATAAATAAATGGTTCATGAAGGAAAGATGAACTTATGAAAATCAACTGTATTTCCATGTACTAGTGACCAGCAGTGGAAAATAAAGAGAGGAAAACAATGCAGTTAAAAAAAAAAAAAGATTTTTAAAAAATCAAGCAAACTAACTTAGAACGCTGTTTGAGCTGAAATCAGCAAAGCCAAGGACTAATATTAGAAATATATAAATCAGTCTGAATCTTTCACTTTGCAAATCATGAAAGAAAATATTTACACATGTAAAAAATTGTCTGAGAAAAAAGGATAATGAATTAAGGCAATTAAGTGGATCCATAACTTATCAACTGTGCAAATCTCAATCCACATCTAAATCTCAATTTTCTCATCAGTAAAATGGAAATAATAATGGTATCTTCCTTAGAAAATTGCTGTGACAACTAAATGAAATAATTAACTATCCCACAGTAAGCACTTGCTAAATATCAATTATTTATAATACAAACATACAAGATGCTCAGTAAATTCTGATTAACATTCCCTGTCAGACTTTCAGTTTTAATTTTAATAGCATAATTAAAAGTTAACTATATGATACGGCTGAGGATTATTTCTGTTTATATGCATATAGCAGAAGTAGTTCCCTATGACCTATCCCCTCTAAGTCAGGAATCCATCTAACTCTTCTTGCAAAGGGTAAGAATCCACAAAAACATTACCTGTCATTCATCTCCTATGTACCAACACTAGCTCTCTCCCTACCCACCTCCTGCCCCCAATATATGCATCTTAAAAAAAAAAAAAAATAAGGAAATATCCATTGCCCCATTATCCAAGTCTTGTTCCCTGGGACAACCATTTTAATGGCCTATACTTTTTTGCTTTTACTATTTCTTTTTATTACTGAAATACAGTTGATTTAAAATATTGTGTTAGTTTCAGTGTGTGTACGTGCATGCTAAGTTGCTTCAGTCGTGTCCGACTCTTTGCGACCCTATGGACTGCAGCCAGCCAGGCTCCTCTGTCCATGGATTCTCCAGGCAAGAACACTGGAGTGGGGTGCCATGCCCCCTTTAGGGGTTCTTTCCGACCCAGGGAACGAATCTGAGTCTCTTAAGTCTCCTGCACTGGCAAGAGTTCTTTACCACTAACTCTATCTGGGAAGTTTCAGGTGTACAACACAGTAATTATATATACATACATATATATACACATATATATATTCAATTTCAGATTCTTTTCCCTTACAGGTCATTACAAAATATTGAGTATAGTTTCCTGTGCTTTATAGCAGTTCCTTGTTGGTTAACTGTTTTATATATAGTAGTATGCTTATACTATTTCTTCAATTAGTAATTTTAGACTATGAAAGATAAGGATTTAACTCACATCTCATTTTTAAATGGCTGCAACATGCAACTACACGTTGGTTATGCAGTTTTTTGTTTAGACTTTGTCCTTTTTTCTTGAGAGAAAAAAACATCCTGCTTACCATGTCACTGACATCTATCAGTTTCTTAGTCATTCTATCTGTAGCCTGAACTCTGTTATTCTTAGGACATTTTTTTCTTGGAGTAATTTCCTATTCTAATTTAATTACTTTCTACTTGCTGTACTACTGTCATTCTGGAATTATTTTTATTGTACTTCTGTGTTAATCTACCTTTTCTAGTAGTCCATGTTATTTTTATCCGTTTTCATTGTGTTTCACTGCTCCATATTCTCACGCAACTTCTTCGGGAAGGGTTATCTTAAGTGAAAGCTCTGAGTCTTTGTATGCCTGAGAATGTCTTTATTTTGCCTCATACTTGATTATTTTTCTAGGTTCCAAATTCTAAGTCATTCTCTCTCAGAACTTTGGAGACTCCGCTCCACTGTCTTTAAAACCTCAGAGCCGCTTATGGGATGTGACAGTCATTCTTTTATTCAACATATGTTTCTTGTGCTCTCATTATGCAATAGTAATGAAAAAAAAATAACAACAAAAAATCTCTGCCTTACGAAGCTTACACTCTAGTTATGTCCACTTGATTCTCATTCTTTATAGGTAATCTTTAAAGAAAACAAAACTCCTTAGTTGCCTTTAGGACCTTTCCTCTAGCTATACTGAAATGTCACAAAGATGTACACATAGGTGTGAGGTTGTTTTTTTTTTTCATTCATTGTGTTGCCCTTTGCTTCCCTCTTCCTTATTGTGCTTAGGTTACATTTTTGATAACTGACTTTCCCTTTACTCTTTTTTAAACTTCTACTGGTTAAATAACAGACTTTCTCTCTTTGTCTTTTTGTTCTATTTTCAAAGACATTTACTCAATTTATCTTCAAAACCATCCAGGATTTTTGAATTTGTGCAAAAACCTTATTTTCTAAGAACTCTTTGTTTTGATTTTTTAAAACAATTATTCTATTCTTGCTTTAATGAGGCAATACTTTTTTTTCTTCCCCTGAGAACACTCTAAATAGACATTTTGTTTAAGATCTCTTCTGATGCAGAAATTACTTTTCACATAGCTACAGTTTTTCACTTTGTTTAGCCTAGGCTTCTTAAATACTGCTGATTTTATTTCTGTGAATTTTTGGTCACCCATAGGAAAGAAAAATGAACAAAACTGCACGTGAGCATGGCCTCCTGACAAGCACATGTTGCTTCAGGATGAACAGCAGAGAAATCAGCACTATATGGGGGACTTACTGAAAGTTAGCAAAGAGGAGGGATTATCTCCAAACACAAATGTCCGACACGGCAACTCTACTTTTTAAGTGTTATCATTTCCAGAAGAAATTACGTCCGTATTTTTTAATGGGAAAGAGAGGAAGGGGTGAAGGCAGAGAGAATCACACTGTTGATGTGCACAGGCTTGAGACACAACTATTCCATTCATAGTTTTTCAATTACTCTTTCTTCCCATTTTTAATTTTTCCTTTCTTTTTAAATCCTAAGATTCTCTGAGAATCTGCAGGATACATCAGAATACTTCTTTCCCTCTTGAGTATCTTGTGACATAGTTCTCTCTGTTCTAATCTGTTCCATGCATCATTTCCCTTTCCTGTTTCAGAAATGTGTTGTATTAATAATCTCTCATCCACTGAGGGTACTCTATCATCCTTTCAATGTTAAAGGTTTATTCTCTTTTATCCTTAATATGATTTTAATGTTGTCTCCAACTAGAAGAAAAATATGTATGGTCAGATCTACATCTTTAACAGCAAATTTAACTGTTTGCTTTAAGTAAATGGTTATTTCTTTCTTTTAAATTTATTTTTAATTAGAGGATAATTGCTTTACAATGTTGTGTTGGTGTCTGCTATACATCAACATGAATCAGCCACAGGATGAGTCATCTTTAGGCTAATTATTCCAAATAATAATTCTCAAAGCTTTAAGAGAACTTGATACAAGCAATCACTTTTCCAAAGTTTATGAAACTACTATTCAATTCATACATCTATTCAATTCAGTCAACACAAATTACTAAATTACTAATGGCTACAGATGCCATTTAAAGACAATGAGGAAAAAAGATGAGCAAAACACACTAGGAGTTCCTTTAAGATAGGGTCTGGCTCTTCCATCAAATGATGGCCAATTAAGAAAAAAAATCACAATAAATTATTCTATGTATCCTTTATATATTCCCTAAAAATATTACATGTTAACTATAGGAAAACATTTTTTAAAGTGATAAAGTCAGCCTCAGGTTATATATCCAGAGAAAACTATAATTTGAAAAGATACATGCACCGCAGTGTTCACTGCAGCACTATTTACAATAGCCCAGATGTGGAAGCAATCTAAATGTCCACTGACAGAACAACAGATAAAGAAGATAAGGTACATACATAGAATGGAATATTATTCAAAGAGTGAAGTAACGCCATCTGCAGTGGATGCCATGGATGGCCCTAGAGATTTATCATATTAAGTGAAGTAAGCCAGACAGAGAAAAACAAGTACCATATGATGTCACTTACAGGTGGAATCTCAAAGAAAAATGATACAAATGAACTTATTTATGAAACAGAAACAGACTTACAGACTTCAAAAACAAATTTACATTTACCAAAGGGGAAACACTGGGTCAGGAATAAATTAGGAGTTTGGGATTAACATATACACATTACTATATAAAAAACAGATAATCAACAAGGACCTAGTATACAGTACAGGGAACTCTATAGTCTGAAAAAGGATAGATATGTGTATATGTATAACTGATTCTCTTTACTGTACACATGAAACTAACACAACATTGTAAATTAACTATACTCCAATATAAAATTAAAAAAAAAAAAAAGAATAGTCCCTGGAACACTAGACAATATTTTTCTTGCCTTTGCCAAACTTCTGATTACTTAGCATCTATTCCAAAAAAAGGTAGGCTATTTTTAAAATATGTATCCCATATTATGTTACAATTCTTCATGACAACAAACAAGCCCTCCTTAGAATGTACTGCAATCCAAAGATCTAAGCGTTCCTAGAGAATAGAAATTTAGACACTCCTGAAAAATTTTCTTTTATAAAGTTAGGTCTTAGTCCTTGTAAAAACACAGTTGCCTGGCTAACACTACTGCCAGAAAGAACAGTTCAAACAAGCAAACAGGAAAACAAAACAAGTTAAAGAACATACACAAAGTATTAGACCAAAAAGATGAAAGGCAATAAATGGATACAGACATGATAATGCAACTATTAGAATAATAACTAATAACTTTGCTACAAAGTACAAGCAAATAAAAACCCTTGAATTACTACTAAACAAGACTGCGTAACAATTTAGCACTAGAAGGAACCCTGAGAAATGGTCCTTTCTATGCATAGATTAAGGAAACTAAGACCCAGAAAAACAGAGAGATTTACCCAAGATGGCATTTTACCTAAGGTCACAGAGTTAAATTAGTAAAATCTGAAATGGACTGTAAGTTTTCTCTTAGTTGAGGGACCTATTCACTATTTCAATAGCAACAATCAGGTGAGAACTACCTTATTTTTAAAGGCGCCTCCATCTGCAACTACACGGTTCTGTGGCACTCTCCTGCTAAAACTGAAGAAGCACTGCTGCTCCTTTTAAGAGCTAAACTCACCCGCCTTCTTTCCCACTCCTGCTCTCCATCTCAAGGACTGTACCTGCAATTCAGCCCTCTTTACTGGATCATTCCTACTAACAGAGGCTCTAATAAAGCCATTGCTTGGCTCTGGGTCCCTATTGCATCTACAACCCAATTTCTCCACGCCAATCTTCCAATAAAAGAAGACTATTCTATCTATACTAAAATAGTCTTCCCAACCCAGGGATCGAAGCCACGTCGCCAGCATTGCAGGCAGATTCTTCACCAACTGAGCCACCGCGGAAGCCCAATCTATACTAGAATATTATACTATATTATATGATAACCTAGAACCTCTACTTCCTTCCCAACGTCTTTCTAAATTCGCACTAGTCAGGTTTTCATCTTGACCATTCCCCTGAAATAGCTTTCATCAAAACAAACAATGACGTTCACCCTGGTGAAATCCAAAAATCGATTTTCTGTCCTATTTGCCCTTGACTTCACAGAGCAGTTGAAAAGACTAACCATTCCCTCCTTCCTACAACACCCTCTTTCTAACTTCCTTAGCCTCCTCTTTCCTGGTTTTCTCACTGCCTCACTGGCCATCTCTTCCTCTTCTCTGGTGAATCTGTCTCCTCTTTCTGATCTCTAAAGGCTGGAATACACAAGGCACCATGTTTTAGGCCCTCTTTTATCTACACTCTCCTCTTAGGTGATCTCATCTAGACCTCACTTGCCCTGCCTTCCAGACTCATATATTCTCCTTCCTGTTTGACAACTCCAGCTGGGTATCTAAACATGCCAATACAAAATCATGATCTGTTCACTTTCTACTCCCACCAACTTTTTCCTATTTTTCTGACCTCATTAAATGGCATTTCCATCTACTAAATTATCCATGTCACAAATCGAAGGATCATCCTGGATTTCTTCTTAATCTTTCATCCCACAACCAAACCATCTGTAAAACCAGGCTGGTTTATCTCCAAAATATATTCCAAATTGGATGATTCCTTATCATCCCCACTGCTATTGCCCTGGGCCAAACCACCATCTTCTCTGCAATAGCCTCCTAACTGATATCCTGCTTTCATTCTTGCTGCCCCAGTTCCAGAAAGCTACCTGACAGAGATCAGACAGCATCAACCAGACCTTCTAAATACCTTTCAATGGCTTCCAATAGTCATCAGATTCCTTAGCCAGACCCGCAAACTCCTGTAAGATCTGGCCCTCCTGCCTACTTCTCCATCCTTACCTCATGCCTTATCTCTTCCCCTCATCTTCTGCAGCCACAGTGGCATTCTTTTGTGCTTCTAATGTGCTAAACGTGTCACCAACTCAGAGATCCGCTGCACCTTTTACCTAGGACCCTCCCTTAGATCTTCACAAGGGTGAGATTACTCTGCTTTATTTTCTTCACAGACTTCGTTACTATTGGGAATAATCTCACATTTGTCTCTTCCTGTTAAATATAAGACCCATGGGAACAGAAATCTTCTCTGTTTAGTTCACCAGAATAATCACAATACCATGTATTAATCTTTTTGTGAAATGAATGATTAATCTATAATGCTATTTTGAATATTAGTAGTTTCATTCAATAAAATGTACCTTTCTATTTTAAAGGAAATAATTAAATCGTCCCACATTCAACTAATTGTGTAAGACTTACATAAATCTCTAAAGTGTCTAAGAAGGGAGAAAATGAACAAGTCAAAAGTTTTGCACTGAGCCATTCCCATCATAAAGTTGGAATATTCTTACTGGGTTAATTTTAAATGATGGAAATAACCTATAGGGTTTCAGACAAAATAAATTTCACCTGCAGTTACAAACATTTCTATTAGACTAATATAAACTAGTCACATTAAGTGAATAAAATTTTTTTTCTTAAAAAATTATCAACAGAGAACACTGAAGATTTATACTTCACGTACAGCTCTCCAGCTAATTTAAACTAATTTTTTTGTGACATAGAATGAGTCAGTTAACAGTTGTTCATCTGTTTCTCTTAATTGTACAAGGGTAACCAGATGAAAACAAAAACTATAAATCTTGTCCAATTTCAATTTCTAAGAATTGTTTATCTTCCAAAAGTGGCCAGGAGTGCTACTGTTGCAATGCTAGAAAGCCATCAAGTTTAGCACTTATCGTTTTCCAACTCATCTTTAAAAAGTCCCAAGTAGTATACGTCACAAGTCAGAAAAAGGATTAGTACAAGCTTCTGCAGTAACAGAACTGCCTCCTATAAATGATATACAAATCCAGTTTCAAATGAATCAGAAAGTAAACCAAAGCTGTAGAGTCCACTGTATACTGAATACTATAATAAGCATCTCATCCACGTGATTTTAAGAAAAATTCATTTTAAGGAAAAAAAAAAAAACCTATGTAAAATCAAAGAACTGTTAATTTCCTGTTATTTCCCTGTGTTCAACTTCTTTGCATAAAACATTGCTACCTGGCTACCTCTGCTGCCAACATGAATTCACATAATAGCCAACTAGATGAGTGAAATAAAAATAAACCAGGAGAGAAAGATATGAGCAATATCTACCCTCTCTCCCACCAAAACCACAAATAACTGAAGATGAGATTAAGGTAAAAACAACATTGCTGCATTAAAGCTATAACTCTTTCTCTCCTATAAGGGAGAAATGATTAGAAACAAGTAAAGTGTTTCCATTCCTCTACTTCTCGACATTCTAGGATGTTGCTAAGTGGTTCCTTATTCTACATATATTTACACAACACCGAATTTTGCTTAAAAATCAAACTATGTTTAGATTTTAAGTATAATTTCCTAGACTCTAGTTCAGATCACAGTAAAGGTTAGACTTAAGATTTAAGGTATAATCAACTTCTTTTAAATAACACACTGAAACATGGGTCAAACTAAAGCATCTGAATTACAGTCTGTATTCCCAAACTTCAGTCAGTGAAATGAAAACACAGAATATTCATTCATTTGGCATTTACTGAATACCTACCATCAGGCACTGGACTATGGATAAAGTTGGAGACACAAAAATGAGTCCTGAGAACCTGAAATACAGCTAGTTAGAACAGAAAGAGGCTGTTAAGTAAAAAATATACATGGGATTTTGAAAACAGTACATGAAAAGAACATAAAATACCTCTTTAATAATCTTAATATTCAATATGTATTGAAACAGCATTTTGGATATCTTGGGTTAAATAAAACATATTATTAAAATTAATTTCACCTGTATGTAATTTCTTGTGCGGATCCTGAAAATTACATATAGAGTTGACATTGTATTTCTATTGGACAATGCTGGTTTAAAATGACTGTATTGACTGGAGGTAGTGATAAAGTATTGATAATAATAAGTGAGACAGAGTTAAGTGTAAGAGACCATTACAAGAAGGATTTTTACGCTATACTAAGTTCACTGAAAGCAAAGGATCTTCAATAAGATTGAAATAACCACTCCGACAAAGATCTGACAATGATTCAAAAATACAATGATCCATCCTCAACCCAAGAACTTGAGAGCAATAAAGCTTAAGGAATAATAACAACTGGCCTTGAGATCAAGTGACAAATCGTAGAAGTTTGAACTAAGGTTCGGTAACTTAGAAATACAGAATGCAGAATTGATTTAGCCATGTTTATCAAGTAAAATAAACTGGACATTGTGGCCAATTATATATGGAGTAGGAGAATGAACCTAAATAAACCCTTGAAAAATTGGGTGAATATGGTACCATTCAACAGTACAGATTTGGCGAGGAAACCTGATGAGCTCGATATCAGACACAGTGAGTTGAGGATGCCTATGGGAAATCTATGTGGAAATACAAAAAAATCAATTATATAAATTTGTAGCTACCTCAAGTGTTCCAGGAAAGAGATTTTTTAAAAAATGCATTGTATATTGACAAAAACATGGAAGGTGGAAGCGAAGACTATCAAAAGCCTGAGAATGAACTCAGCCAAGAAAAGAACACAGAGTGAACAGAAGGCAGAAGACTGAATTATGAGGAAACACAATAATTAAGTGGTGGATAAAGGAGGATTCCATACAGGAGATGAGGAATGACAGGCAGGAGAAGAACCAGGAGAGAGTTTAGCATGTTTATCCTAACAGTCCTCTACTGTGTCATACAGAATTATGGTTCCATGATCGTTTAACAGAAGAGATGCAACTCTGACAAAAGAAAAATCACTTTTCTGAAGTTACAGTTAGTTTTTGACATCTAAAATGACACTCTGTCAACCTAAGAGAATCAAAACAAATTATTTCCTCTTATGTTTTGAATAAACATGCAAGTCAACATTCAGCAAAATCCTAAAGTGAAATATTTAGAACAGTAATATGTAAAACTACAACTGAAAAAGATTAAAATAATAACCACACTAAAGTGAGAAAAAAAGTAAAGAAATCTCCAGAACTGTATCCTTTTCTGTTTTACTGTTTTCCAAATTGCATGAAGCCCCTTCAACAACAACAAAAATCATTTAAATGATGACTTTGATCCCAAACAGATACCTAATCCAAACTCTTAACCTCAAATAAAGGACCATCATAAACATGTAGGTGCCCAAATGTACTTTTGTAGAGACAGGAGCCAAAACTTTCTTCAGACTTTCAGGGGAGTGCTCCACGACTGAAAATCACCACTCAGGACAGACTATTTAATACCCAATTCTTTTTTCACTTATGTAGGTATAGATGTGTACAGTCTCAGTAAATTTAATCTTCACGATATCTATACCATTCCCATTCTGAAATGGGAAAATATGATGCTAGTCATTTGTTCCCAGCTAGGAATCTGTTACTAATTGATGTTTGTAGATTATCCAAGGCAGCAAAGTGCATGAGAGGGATTTACGTTCAGGTGAGATGAGAGAGGGTTAAGCCCAGGTGAGTCAAAGAGAGGAGATGAAGCTCAGGTGAACTGGACCCGTGTTCTTCACCATTGTTACACACTATCCCGTGGTCCTGCCAACTTAAAACACCAAGTGTCTGAGCACCTACTGCAACTCATCTACGCCAAAAAGGCATTTTGGGGGGCCAACTCGTTCCTCCTCTCATCCCATCTCTGAAGGATTCATAAAAATTTCACAGCCTGCACCAAAGATCCTCTCCACGCTAACCAGTCTTCATTTCTCATCATTTGTCATCCCAGAGCTACCCAAAGCCTCACAGCCTCTTTCCCCTTCTTGACTCTGGTCCTCCTTTCCCATCTTCAGTCTAGAGGCCTCTGGGGTTTTCTAATAACTCTGAACTCCTTTCTCTAAGTATTCCTGCAATACGTTCCCTTCCTTCTCTTCCCGATCACCAAATCAACCTTTTCCCCCAACTCGCTCCCCTCAAATTCCCCTCTTCCCGGGACCCTCCTAGTGCCGGGCTCGAGATTTACTTTCCTAGGGACTTTCTCCTCCCCTCGCCCCCAAGTCCTCCTCCATCCCTAATCCTTTGAAAAGTCCACTCGCACGTCCCTGTCCACGAGAGCCACCTCGCCAGCGCCCCTAAAGCCCGGCCTCGCCCCGCAGCCCCAACTCCCCCCTTGTCTCCACGCCCACCCCAAAGCCCACCTCCAGCCCGCGGCGGCCCCTCCTCAGCGCCGACTCGGCGCCCGCCGCCTTGCCTTCTCTCCGCGGGGCCTCAGCGTCTGTCGGCTAAAGAGGGGGTGGGGGCGCCTGACTCGGCTGCGGGGGGTAGGGGGGGAAGCTGCGGGGCGGGCGCAGCTTCGGGGCGGGCGCGGAGGGGGCCGGGGTGCGGGAGGTTTGAACACAGCGCCGGAGCAGGGGCGGAGACAGCCGGCCGGGGGCGGCCGCGGCGCGGCGACCTCGGCTCCAGGGAAACGGAGGCGGAGGCCCAGACTGCACCGCGGGGCGCGCGCAGCCAATGATATGCCCGCCCCCGACCTCCCATTGGTTTCTGTTGCTACAGGATTCTCTTTCTTGCGTACAAGGGAAGGCGGCCATTGGCTGACCGCTCTAGCTGTGGCGGCAGAGGAGAGGGGCGAAGCTGTGCGAGCCGCAGCCCAGAGAAGCGCGCGGGGCCCTTTTTAGGCTGCGCGGAGCCAGTCGTGGCCGCAGAGAGGGTCTCGGGGCTTCGTGGGTGGCTGGGAGGTGAAGGCCTCTGGTGAAGTGAATTGTAAAAATGAGCCACTGCCTAATTAAAAACATTGAAAATTGTCTCGGATCGCTTTTGGAAATCGCTTGGTTTGAAATTAGAAACAGCCAGTCGCTTCTCTGTTTTCAGCACTGAAACTGCTGATTTTCAAGAGGATGTAGAGTAACCATAATGATTCTTCTGCCTCGAAGTCCTGCCTTTCGTGAAGGGCGAAAGCGCCCCGTGTTTTATTTTTTTAATTTTTAATTAATTAATTTATTTATTTTTAATTTTTTACTTTACAATTCTGTATTGGTTTTGGCATAGATTGACATGAATCCACCACAGGTGTACATGCGTTCCCAAACATGAACCCCCCTCCCACCCTCCTCCCCACAACATCTCTCTGGGTCATCCCCACGCGTCAGCCCCAAGCGTGTCATATCCTGCATCAGACATAGACTGGCATTTCGATTCTTACATGATATTATACATGTTTCAATGCCATTCTCCCAAATCATCTCACCCTCTCCCTCTCCCTCTGAGTCCAAAAGTCCGCTATACACATCTGTGTCTTTTTTGCTGTCCTGCATACAGGGTCATCATTGCCATCTTCCTAAATTCCATATATATGTGTTAGTATACTGTATTGGTGTTTTTCTTTCTGGCTCACTTCACTCTGTATAATCAGCTCCAGTTTCATCCATCTCATCAGAACTGATTCAAATGTATTCTTTTTAATGGCTGAGTAATACTCCATTGTGTATATGTACCACAGCTTTCTTATCCATTCATCTACTGATGGACATCTAGGTTGTTTCCATGTCCTGGCTATTATAAACAGTGCTGCAATGAACACTGGGGTACATGTGTCTCTTTCAATTCTGGTTTCCTCTGTGTGTATGCCCAACAGTGGGATTGCTGGGTCATAAGGCATTTCTATTTGCAATTTTTTAAGGAATCTCCACACTGTTCTCCATAGTGGCTGTACTAGTTTGCATTCCCACCAACAGTATAGGAGGGTTCCCTTTTCTCCACACCCTCTCCAGCATTTATTGCTTGCAGATTTTTGGATCGCAGACATTCTGACTGGTGTGAAGTGGTACCTCATTGTGGTTTTGATTTGCATTTCTCTAATAATGAGTGATGTTGAGCATCTTTTCATGTGTTTGTTAGCCATCCGTATGTCTTCTTTGGAGAAATGTCTATTTAGTTCTTTGGCCCAGTTTTTGATTGGGTCGTTTATTTTTCTGGAATTGAGCTGCAGGAGTTGCTTGTATATTTTTGAGATTAGTTGTTTGTCAGTTGCTTCATTTGCTATTATTTTCTCCCATTCGGAAGGCTGTCTTTTCACTTTGCTTATGTTTTCCTTTGTTGTGCAGAAGCTTTTAATTTTAATTAGATCCCATTTGTTTATTTTTGCTTTTATTTCCAGAATTCTGGCGCCCTGTGTTTTAGAAGGGGTTTGAGATGGAATGACATATGAAACATTTGCGCTTTTTTTTTTTTTTTTTTTTAAAGGAAACGTCTGTGGCGCGTGCCAGTAACTATTAAGAGCTGCTGTGTGGCCTATTTTCCCTTTAAAAATAATGGACAGTGTATTAAACGGCATTAATTGCGGGAGGCGAGGAAGGTTAAAAAAAAAAATTACTCTTTGTGATGAAGGTTCTTTTAAGCCCTTCTAAGCCTTCTGATTATCAAGATGGTTTAACACCACACTCCGCTGTCTCGCCATTGTTAAAATCTCTAGAACTTCATTCTGCAGGCAACCTAATTCTTGAAGGCAAAGGTGTTCTAATCAATCTTCTGACCGTGGATTATGATAATTCCGTTTCTTGCTTGGCCTGGTTCTAGACTTACACTGTTTCAAACCTTTCGTTTTATCCTATCAATATATTTCATTTCAAGTTAAAGATTAACCCACTTAAACAAAATCATGTGTGCCTGCGTGGTCGCTTCAGTCCTGTCGGACTCTGCGACCCTATGAACCGTAATCCGCCAGGTTCCTCTGTCCATGGGGATTCTCCAGGCAAGAATAGTGGAGTAGGTTGCCATGCCCTCCTCCAGAGATTCTTCCCCACCCAGGGATTGAACCCTCGTCTCATGTTTCCCGCGTTGGCAGGCGGATTCTTTACCACTAGTGCCCCCTGGGAAGCCCAAACAATACCATAATTAAATATAATTTTCTCTATGTGCTAATAATCATTTGAAGAAAAGTAATTATCTGTTAGTGAAAAAGATGAGTAATATCAGAAAATGTACTGAAATAACTTTTCATTAGTTTAAATGCTAATACTCTTCATTAAAATAGCTCACTAGTTAGTACTCTGTTAAAGTTAACACTACATAGTTTAGTAAACGCATCAGTGGATTACTTTTAAAGGAAGTTGTATAAAGAGTCAAAAAACATGCTGTAGTTAGGTTTTAAAAAACCCGAAAGATAAGAAAAGTCTCCAGAATCAACTGGGGTTTGCTAGCACTCAAGGACAGTTGAGAATGAACGATATTTATTCAGCCATCACAATTTGATATGTAATCTCATTCTATCTTCATTCAGATACTAGATGGGTATTGTTATTCATCGTTCTACATGAAAAAAATGATTCTGTGAGGTTAAAGGACCTACCACTAGATACTAAAATAGTAAGTGGTTGAACCAAGATTTAAGTCAAGGTAGCTAAATTCCAGGTTTCAAATTTAAGGCCTTTAATATGTTTCACCAACAAGTTGGTAAGAGTTTCTGGAAAGCAAGAAAGAACTGAAAAGTTTAGGAGTCTCCATAAAATTGTCTAATTGGATGTGATACATTTTCAAGATCTTTACAATGTAGAGTTTTATTCACTCTTATCATATTTGAAATAACAGTGATTATCAATTTATTAGACCTAGGAAAAAGATCAAAAGAATTTACAAGCCAATAGAAGTTAGAGATCAGTTTACTGAACTAGGTTATCCCAAAATAAGAGATATTTTCAGATGTTTTTATTTGATTTTACATGATTTTGATATTCTGATAAGACTGGAATTTTCTAAGATCATACCATTTGCCATCTCATTTCACTACACTACATAGAATTCTGCTTTTCAAAAAAAAAAAAAAAGGAAGCAAAATCAATAAAACTACACCTTTATATTTCTGCCACTTGAAATTATAATCAACAGTAACCAGGCTTCTTGTTTTCAAAGATTATATTTATGAAAAATTTTTCTAATAATCATTGAGCACTTTAGAGTTTTATTTTTAATACTCTCGGGCTTACATTGATATTGCAATATCTCCAGTTTAACTGAATGTTAATTTTTTGCAGTACTCTGATTTCCTTGTTTAATGCTATATGGCCAATGATGCAGATGATATTAATGAAAAATTTCCTAGAAATGCTTATGAACAGACTTATTCCCATTTTCCATAGGGGGAAACTATAAAGTGTTGGAACAATTTGTTAGAAGCTTCATGAAATTAATAGGCAGAGTAGTAAGTAGACTTTGCAACTGTAGACAATCCAGAAATTACAATGACTATAATTTTAAATGGCCATACTAGAAATAATCACAAATTAGAAAGTTCACCAGCATATAATTATTCTTAGCTAAAATTCAGTTGTCCATTTATACAATTAAAAAAAAAATACTGTCACAGTTTTGTGTATTTTACCTAGATACGTGATACACAACGCAAAATTCAAAAATTCTAAATCTAACTTTTCGTGATATATTTCTAGAAAATTTTAAATTCATTAATAAATTCCAGGTAAATAGTAGATTGTCAGCACATACTATTAACTTTAAAACACAATCTAATACACCAGATGTTTAAAAGAAATTCAGAAACTTCCCTGGTGGCTCAGTGGCTGAGGATCCACCTTCCAATGAAGGGGACACAGGTTCCATCCCTGGTTGGGGAACTGAGATCCCACATGCCGTGGAGCAACTAAGCCCCTAAACCACAACTAGAGAAGTTGCAATGAAAGCCCAGCACAACTGAAAAAGGAAAAGGAAAAAAAGAAAAGAAAGAAATTGAATGGCTTCAGAAAACTTAGATATCAGTTCAGTTCAGTCACTCAGTTGTGTCCGACTCTTTGCTACCCCATGAACCGCAGCACGCCAGGCCTCCCTGTCCATCACCAACTCCTGGAGTCCACCCAAACCTATGTCCATTGTGTTGGTGATGCCATCCAACCATCTCATCCTCTGCCATCCCCTTCTCCTCCTGCCCTCAATCTTTCCCAGCATCAGGGTCTTTTCAAATGAGTCAGCTCTTCGCATCAGTGGGCCAAAGTATTAGAGTTTCAGCTTCAACATCAGTCCCTGCAATGAACACCCAGGACTGATCTCATTTAGGATGGACTGGTTGGATCTCCTTGCAGTCCAAGGCACTCTCAAGAGTCTTCTCCAACACCACAGTTCAAAAGCATCAGTTCTTCAGTCCTCAGCTTTCTTTATAGTCCAACTCTCACATCTATACATGACCACTGGAAAAACCATAGCCTTGACTAGACAGACCTTTGTTGGCAAAATAATGTCTCTGCTTTTGAATATGCTGTCTGCGTTGGTCATAGCTTTCCTTCCAAGGAGTAAGCGTCTTTTAATTTCATGGCTGCAACTACCATCTGCAGTGATTTTGGAGCCCAGAAAAATAAAGTCAGCTACTGTTTACACTGTTTCCCCATCTATTTCCCATGAAGTGATGGGACCGGATGCCGTGATCTTTGTTTTCTGAATGTTAAGCTTTAAGCCAACTTTTTCACTCTCTCACTTTCATCAAGAGGCTCTTTAGTTCTTCTTCACTTTCTGCCATAAAGGTGGTGTCATCTGCATATCTGAGGTTATTGATATTTCTCCCAGCAATCTTGATTCCAGCTTGTGCTTCCTCCAGCCCAGCATTTCTCATGATGTACTCTGCATATAAGTTAAATAAGCAGGGTGACAATATACAGCCTTGACGTACTCCTTTTCCTATTTGGAACCAGTCTGTTGTTCCCTGTCCAGTTCTAACTGTTGCTTCCTGACCTGCATACAGGTTTCTCAAGAGGCAGGTCAGGCGATCTGGTACTTCCATCTCTTTCAGAATTTTCCACAGTTTCTTGTGATCCACACAGTCAAAGGCTTTGGCATAGTCAATAAAGCAGAAATAGATGTTTTCCTGGAACTCTCTTGCTTTTCTGATGATCCAGCCGATGTTGGCAATTTGATTAAAGAACAGTAAAATTGGAGACATAGAAAGTGGTCTCCTCGTATAAGAACAAATTTAGTCTGGTTGTTGTTATTATTTGCCTTTGCAGTACAGAAAGGCTGATACCCTTTGATTATTGCTTTATTTAAATAAGGGCTTCCCCGGTGGCTCAGGTGGTAAAGAATCTGCTTGGAATGCAGGAGATGCAGGTTTGATCCCTGGGTTGGGAAGATCCCCTGGAGTAGGGAATGCCTACTGACTCCTGTATTCATGCCTGGAGAAATCCACGGACAGAGAAACCTAGCGGGCTATAGTCCATGGAGTCCCAAAGAGTTGGACATGGCTGAGTGACTAACATACTTTTCTTTAAAGGATAAATTTTATTTGATCACTTTGAAATTTACAAGTTAATTATTTTGTTAGTGGAGAAAGAAAAGTATTGAGATATTTACTAGTATTTTTATTTCATAATTGGTGAGTAAATCACTAATAGTTTCTCAATTTCATGGAGTCTATTTGTATGGGGGAGGGGGCATTGCTTTTGTTTTGCCTGAGTGAAAGTTGCTCAGTCCTGTCACTCTTTGTGACCCCGTGGAGTGTAGGCTCACTAGGCTCCTCTGTCCATGGGATTCTTCAGGCAAGAATACTGGAGTGGGTTGCTATTTCCTTCTCCAGGGGATCTTCCTGACCCAGGGATTGAACCCTGGTCTCCTGCATTGCAAGCAGATCCTTTACCATCTGAGCTTTGTTTTGCATAAAAAGAACTAAACCCAAAGTTGTTTTAAGCTAGTTTGTAATACATGTTTTCATAGTTTGTTCCTCCACAATTACATCTTTAAGTAAGTCAACTTATAGGTCAAAATGCTGTCTTCAACACTGTTTTGGACTAGCATTGAAGGAAAATGTAATTTTATTTGTATTCACATTGTTCAATGTGAAAGGGAGAATAATATAGTTTCCTTAGTAGATAACTTGCCTGTTCTCAACTGAAAATAACCCACAGGAGATTCTGTTAAAATAAGTGACTATTTTTAATTAACAATAAATATCCTATGTAAAGAAAAACTATTTTTAGTACTTCAGAGATCTAGCAGAATAGGCAGCTATTTTTTTCAGTGAAAACAGGTAAATGGCATAGAGAAGAACTGCCATTTGGAAAATGGAAAATCTGAGCTAGAAAATTTCATTCATTCATTAAATACATATTGAGTACTTGGGGGAATACAGAGATGAAAATTGAAATCATTGTCTTCCAGCTGCCTGCTATCTAACGAACAAGAAAGGTAAGTTTTCTGATAGCAAGTCCTATGTAATAAGGGCAATTATAAAGATATGCCTAAGGTGCTAAGGGGACTTGGAGAAGAAACTCTCAACTCAGCCTGGTGGCCCAGATATGCTTCCCAGAGGAAATGACTCTTGAATTAGAGTTTATGTCACCTAAAGCTAACCAGAAGTGGAAAGATATATAAGGCAGAAATAAATCAGTATATACCCAAGCAGGACAGCGCATGCCCAGAGATGCAGGGCAAATCCTTCAGTAAACATCATGGGGAGGGCGTGCGGAAATGTAGCGCATACACTGGGCGAGGGAATGGCCCCCTCTCTCTCCAGTGTACACCTGAAGAGGAAGCAAAGGCTAGATTTTAAATGAATTGTTTTTTTAATGTATTCATTTGGCTGTGCTGGTTTTAGTTGCAGCACACGGGATTTTCGGTGCATCATGAGGGCTCACTAATTGCAGCGGATGGACTCTTTAGCTGCTGTGCATGACCTTAGCTGCTCCAAGGTGTGGGAATCCTAGTTCCCCAAGCAGACTAGAGATCGTTTCTGTGTCCCCTGCATTGCAAGGTGGATTTTTAACTGCTGGACCACAAGGGAAGTCCCTAAATACCTTTTTAAGCTTCTGTTTAATCCCAAAAGCCATGAGGTAGTGACTAATAAATTTGGGGGTCAATATGATTTGATCTCCGTTTTAGAAAGAATTGACAGGCTTCCCTGGGAGCTTAGACAGTAAAGAATCTACCTGCAATACAAGAGACCAGAGTTCGATCCCTGAGCTGGAAAGATCTGTGGAGAAGGGGATGGCTACCCACTCCAGTATTCTTGCCTGGAGAATTCCATGGACAGAGGAGCCTGGCGGGCTACAGTCCATGGGGTTGCAAAGAGCTGGACACGACTAAAGTGATTTCGCACACATGCACACTTCACCAAAGATGGTGAGGACAGAAGGGCAAGTATGAACAGAATTTATTCATTACTTGTCAAGGACAGTAATAAGTGGTTTGGTGACCATGTTTGAGATATCTTTGGGACATACGTTTCTAACAAGACTTAGTAATTTCACTCCAAGGTATTTACACAGGAGCTATAAAAACATATATCCAAAAAGTACTTAATCAATAGTGTCTATAACAGCTTTATTCATATCAGGCAAAATAGGAAATAATTCAAATACCCATCAACATGAGAATAAAAATTATAATGTAATGCTGGTCATCAATAGAATTAATGACTGATCAACATGGATGAATTTCAAAGACATGATGTTGAGCAAAAGAAGTCAGACACAAAAAAATATATCTGATGTATATTTCCATGAATCAGTTCAAAACAGACAAAGTTCATCTGTATCGGTAAAAATTGGGACAGTCAGGGTAGTGACTGACTGAAAGGGAGTGAAAGACAATTTTAGAGTGATGTGAATTTACTATATCTTGACTGAGTTCCAGAAAAACATCTATTTCTGCTTTATTGACTATGCCAAAGCCTTTGACTGTGTGGATCACAATAAACTGTGGAAAATTCTGAAAGAGATGGGAATACCAGACCACCTAACCTGCCTCTTGAGAAATCTGTATGCAGGTCAGGAAGCAACAGTTAGAACTGGACATGGAACAACAGACTGGTTCCAAATAGGAAAAGGAGTACGTCAAGGCTGTATATTGTCACCCTGCTTTCTTAACTTATATGCAGAGTACATCATGAGAAACGCTGGACTGGAAGAAACACAAGCTGGAATCAAGATTGGCGGGAAAAATGTCAATCACCTCAGATATGCAGATGACACCACCCTTATGGCAGAAAGTGAAGAGGAACTCAAAAGCCTCTTGATAAAAGTGAAAGAGGAGAGCGAAAAAGTTGGCTTAAAGCTCAACATTCAGAAAACGGAGATCATGGCATCTGGTCCCATCACTTCATGGGAAATAGATGGGGAAACAGTGGAAACAGTGTCAGACTTTATTTTTGGAGGGGCTCCAAAATCACTGCAGATGCTGACTGCAGCCATGAAATTAAAAGACGCTTACTCCTTGGAAGAAAAGTTATGACCAACCTAGATAGCATATTCAAAAGCAGAGACATTACTTTGCCGACTAAGGTCCATCTAGTCAAGGCTATGGTTTTTCCAGTAGTCATATATGGAGGTGAGAGTTGGACTGTGAAGAAGGCTGAGCACTGAAGAATTGATGCTTTTGAACTGTGGTGTTAGAGAAGACTCTTGAGAGTCCCTTGGACTGCAAGGAGATCCAACCAGTCCATTCTGAAGGAGATCAGCCCTGGGATTTCTTTGGAGGGAATGATGCTGAAGCTGAAACTCCAGTACATTGGCCACCTCATGCGAAGAGTTGACTCATTGGAAAAGACTTTGATGCTGGGAGGGATTGGGGGCAGGAGAAGAAGGGGATGACAGAGGATGAGATGGCTGGATGGCATCACTGACTCGATGGACGTGAGTCTGATTGAACTCCGGGAGTTGGTGATGGACAGGGAGGCCTGGCGTGCTGTGATTCATGGGGTCGCAAAGAGTCGGACACGACTGAGCGACTGAACTGAACTGAACTGACTGAGGTAGTAGTTAAAAGAGTGTTTCCTTTATCTAAACTCATTAGAATTTATACTTAAGATAGATGTTTTTCCCTGTATGTGAACTTAACCTCAATTTTAAAAAATGGGTTAGTAAAAAAAAAAAACAAAAGAAGATTAAATTATATAATAGAAAACTCTAGAAGTAGACCCAGCTACAATATGGTGGTGGTTTAGTCCCCAAGTTGTGTCTGACTCTTGCAACCCCATGGAGTGTAGCCCCACCAGGGTCATCTGACCATGGGATTTTCCAGGCAAGAATACTGAAGTTGATTGCCATTTCCTTCTCCAGGGGATCTTCCCAATCCAGGGACTGAACCATGGTCTCCAGCATTGCAGGCAGATTCTTTACCAACTGAGCCACCAGGGAAGCCCAGTTAAATTTTTGTTTTTTCTTTACCTCTTGCATGTATTTTCCAATGCGCAGGTTTTATGTCTGGCAGGCTTTCCCTGTCAGGTTTGACCACCAAAGCTCCGGGCTTACATTCTATTCGTCTAACAACCCCATTGGAAAAGAATACCTCTTTTCTGATTGATCCAGAAGAAATCCTGGTATTAAAATCTCTGTTCATACCTGAGCATGAACTAATTACTGTGGCCAGGTGGATCCTTTGGGTGGAGAAGGCAGAAAAGAATTTTCATGTTCATCCAGAAGAGTTGAGAGAGGTGGTTATCCAAAGGAAAACTGGAATCTTGCTACAAGAAGGAATATGGGGCAAAACCAATAGATGTCCCCAAAAGTGATGATAAACTTTTATTCAAATGGGTTCATAGTGTCTGGTGATTTCTTAATTCTTTTAAGAAAAGCACACGTAAGTCTAAGCTCCCTAGTCTTTAATATACATAAGATCAGCCAAACTGGTTGTCTGCTGACCCCTTCTGATTTATAGTACCTCCACTGTCAAGACTTCCCTGTCAGTAATTTCCAGGACTTTCCAGAGAGTATCTCATACTTCCAACTAACCTCACTGGTAATCTTTAGGAAAGAAAACAGGGCTCCTGCCCTGGCATATGACAATCTACCTCATTTCTCTCCAGAACCCAGCAGTTTTCACTGGTGGCTGTCACTGATTGACCGAGTACCACGGCTTATGTCCATGCCAAAGTTGAACTGGAATGCTGCCAGTTATATGCGATTGTTTCTCAGTTCCTAGCCTGCCTTTCTATTTTCTATTATGTGATGCTGAGACTAGAACGCAGCTAACTGCATCTCCCAGGCTCCCTTGTGACTTGGCTCACTGCCGGGTTCTGACAGCAGGAGGCATTAAGGAAAGGGCTGGAAGGCAGGCAGTGAGGAGAGGGATGTTCTTCATGTCCTTGCTCCTATAATGTTACTCCAGCAGCAGCAGCAGCAGCAGTCGGTTCTAGTCTGACATGTTTTTTGCTGCTCCTTGGACCAGATACCTGGATTTCTCTCCTGTGGGTATAGATACCAGCCCTGTTGGATCTTTTCTCTGAGTTCCTAAGTTTTAGTGACCCCCACCTCTCCTCTTTGGTTCCCTTAACCCATACAGGTAATTTCCTTTTGCACGGCCCTTAGAATATTAGTTAAAATTAAAGCCTACACATAAAATAAGGAGAACATAAAAAAAAAAAAAACCAACTATCAAAACTGCCCTCTGAGAGGGGACTGATCTGATCTACCTCTCTCAGTCTTCCTCTGCTTCTATTTCTGGCTAAGAAGGTATTTAAAGGTCACTGTAAACGACTGCCCGTCTCCAAGCTTCTCAGTTGGCTTCGTGCCTCCTTCTGTTTAATCCTCCCAACTGAACATCTGATTCATCATTTTAACAATAACCCTTTCCCTCTGCCTCCCCTCCCTTCATGGCTCTCCTCCCTGGCCTGTCTGGACATGCTTGTGATGTCACATGTCTGCACTTGAGCTGTCCTTTTTGTATCCATGGTGATGGATGAAAAATAAGCTGCTTTGGAGTGATTTAAACTTTAATCCATTCAAATGATGCATGCTTTATTACTATGCAGGTGACTTTCCGCCCCCGCCCAGTACTTTCAGATCACTGAAATCTTGAATTATTAAAGAATTAACATGCCTTTTCTTTTCTTCCTCTCTTTTCTTTTTCTTCCTTTTTAAAAATCTTTTTTGCCTTGCTAAGTTCAAATAATCTTTTTCATCTCAGGATCTGCAACTCTTTTCTTGATAATTAAATCAACACAAAAATAATTTCAGAAATATTCCATAGGAAGAGGAATTACAAAAAATATTTAAAGTTCCTCCTCACTACATGTATATAAGGGACTTGTATTAGGCTAAGTAAAGCTTGGAGAGACTATATAACACTTGGGAAAACATAAGCAAACTGTAAAACATTTACAAAGTGTCACTTCCCAAAATGCTGGCCTCTTAAAACCAGTGTGTGAAAAGACTTCAGTGGTCTCTAGGTATAGTACTACG
Source organism: Oryx dammah (assembly GCF_014754425.2). Lineage (NCBI taxonomy): Eukaryota > Metazoa > Chordata > Mammalia > Artiodactyla > Bovidae > Oryx > Oryx dammah. The sequence goes on from NW_024070188.1 coordinate 6,684,420, forward strand.
TAACTGGCTGCAAATCTTTCTGAATTCAGGAAAGAGAAAATGTCAGCCTGGTGGCAGTTTTCAGCACTAATGCCAATACCTGCTGATCATTTTTTTAAAACAGGCTTTGTTTTATCAAAACAAGCTTTTTAAAAAAACAAGCATTTTTAAAAAACAAGTTTTGCAAGCAATGGTTTCTAGCTAAAATGTTATTAACTCTTTGCATTCTATCAGTGTTTATAGTTTCCTTCTCATTTATGAATGACACTGACTTTTCAGTGATTTAAAGTTTCTTTACATGAAAAGAAATGTAATAAATGCTACAAGTGATACAAATGAATGGCAGAAGTCACGGAGGCAGCAGTTACGAGACACTTAATTCTCCACATTTGTGCTCCAGTCAAGAGCCACGGTCCTGTCTATTTTTCTGGTGGGGAAGGGGGCGAGGGCGTGATATGCATTTGTACACTTTTCTTAACTGTTACCTCTCTTATTTTCCTGCTTCAAATTCTGTGCACTCTTTGAATTAGTGTTTTTGTTTTCTGGATATATACCTAAGAGTGGAATTGCTGGGTCATGGCACTCCAATGTTCAAAGCAGCATTATTTCCAATTGCCAAAATATAGAAACAACCTAAGTATCCATCCACAGATAAACAGATAAAGAAGATGGGGTGTATATATACAGTGAATATTACTCAGCCATTAAGGAAAAAAGGAATGCAATTGTGCCATTTGCAGCATGAATAGACTTGGAGGGTATTATGCTAAGTGAAATAAATCAGACAGAGAAAGACAAATACTGTATGCCATCACTTATATGTGGAATCTAAAAAATGACACAAACTAGTAAATAAAACAAAAAAGAAAGACTCACAGATACAGAGGACAAACTAGTGGTTACCAGTGGGGACAGAGAAGATGGGAGGGGGCAGGCAGGAGTAGGATTTTAAGAGGTATAAAACTACTGGGTATAAAATAAGCTCAAAGGATATATTAACACAGGGAATATAGCCAATATTTTATAAGAACTATAAATGGGATATAACCATTAAAAGTATACCTATAACTTATATAATATTGTGCATCAACTATACTTCATTTTTAAAAATAGAAAAAAAGAACAGTAACAACAACAAAAACCCACAAAAGTCTGACACTCAAAGATTAATGTAAACAGAGGTGAGTAAGCCTTGGGGAAAAACATTAATGTCATATGAACAATCGAGAATAGGCGAGCTCATAGAGACAGAAAGCAGAACAGAGGTGCCCAGAAACAAGCCAGCAGGGGATGGGAGCTACTGTGTAAAAGATACAGAACTTTTGTTTGAGATGATGAAAACCTTCTAGAAATAGACAATGGTGATGGTAATGCAACTTTTACATTTATTTAGTGCCACTGAATTGTACGTTTAAAGTGGTAAATTTTACACAGTGATGTTTATTTTGGTCGTGGTTTAGTCACTCGGTCGTGTCTGACTCTTTGCAACCCCATGGGCTGTAGCCCGCCAGGCTCCTGTGTCCATGGGATTCTCCAGGCAAGAATCTGGAGTGGGTTGCCATTCCCTTCTCCAGGGGATCTTCTCAACCCAAGGATCAAACCTGCATCTCCTAATTGCAGGCAGATTCTTTACCACTGAGCTACCAGGGATATTTTACCACAACTTTAAAAAATACTGCAATTCATGGCTGTTCTTAGCCTTGATGCCAGAAGCTTTCGTGAAGTGGCACAGGTGGTCACATCTGGCTTTAAAGCTGAGTGAAGCTGGCATGGACGGGATGCTCTTCCTGAAAATTCAGAAGCAAAGCAGGACTCAGGGCAAGTCTAGGCTGAGCAGCCGTAACCGTGCGATTCATTAGACTGGATCCTGAGACGAAAGTGAGGGACCTGGGACTTCTCTGGTGGTACAGTAGTTAAGAATATGCTTTCCAATGCCGAGGATGGGTGTTGGATCTCTGGTTGGGGAACTAAGATCCTACAGGCTGCAGGGCAAAGAAGTCCAAGTCCACAACTACTAACCCCGCGCCCTTGAGCCCCCTTGCCACAACTAGAGAAGGGGGAGTACCACAACGAAGTGCCCCATCTAAGGCCAGATGCAGCCAAGTAAATAAATGAATAAGAAACACAAACATAGCCAGTTGCCGATGGCTGCTCTAAAAAAAAAAGAATGAGTGACCTGAATCTGAAGACGCAGGCAAGAAATGAGACAGCAGGAAGCCAGATCCCACTTGCCCTGTTTGGCATCCCTGCACTCTATTTCTTCTTGTCAAGGGCACAGTGGCCAGCTGCTTGCTCTTGGTGACAGGACAAGAGTGGGGTCCTGGTCATGGTATCGAGACCAGGCAGCAGGTCACTAGGTAAGACATTTAACAAAACTGTAAGAGTTGGATGAATTGAGAAGACTTTTCACCAGATAATACAAATTAAATAATATAAAGACAGAGAGTGGGATAAAAGTAATTGAACTTGAAAAGTATCTCTGGTCTTCCCCTTACCCACTTCCTAATATTGTCTGAGATTTCCTGTTGGTCCAGAGTTGTAGCTACTGCCCAAAGCTGAGATCATTCTCTGAAGTGAAGTGAAAGTGTTAGTTGCTCAGTCATGTCTGACTCGTTGTGGCCCCATGGACTGTAGTCTGCCAGGCTCTCTGTCCATGGAATTCTCCAGGCAAGAGTACTAGAGTGGGTAGCCATTCCCTTCTCCAGGGGATCTTCCTGACCCAGGGATTGAACCCACGTCTCCTGCACTGCAGGCAGATTCTTGACCGTCTGAGCCATCAGGGAAGCCCCATCATTCTCTAAAGAGCTGTAAATAATTAGGACTCAAAACGTTCCACCAGAGCTTATTAAAAAGTATAGAATCAACCTTACCACTACCAACCACCACCCTCAGAAACTCCTTTCTTTGCCTTCATCTTACCAGAGGAAAGGCCTAGTGGGTGGGCACGAGGGGAAGAAATCCAGGAGAATAATTCATAGAGATTCATCAGATGCCTTGAGGAAGAGTAGGCTAGCATCTTGGTTCCTGAGTGATGCCTGCTAAGTTTCAACCTCTTGGGAACTTTGTGCTGCCATTGTACTAAAGCATTTGAGCTTGTTTGGGTGTGTCTCCCATTGTTTATGAGGCAAGCATAGAGACTAAATGTTCATTTCTGGGCTAAAATTTCTGATGGTGAGAGTAGAAAAGCCACTCCCAATAAGGCTTGAAGATACAGTGTGCCTAGAAGAAGGAAGGGCTCCTGGCCCCAGTCTGTTGGCTGTGGTGTTAAAGGACACAGCAGGGGCACCTGGAGCCTCAAGAGTCTGTGTGCAGCAGTGGGGAATTAGAGGAGAAGCAGAAGCGCAGGGGCAGCCCAGGAGACCCGTGAGTGGTCGATGCACAACCCAGACAGACTGGAAGGCTGCCCAGCAGGGCAACCTGAAGGAAGTCTGGTTGGACCTTCTCTTCCTCACACCAACAGAGGGGACCATGGGGAAAGCTGAGCATTGCCCCGAGGCACCCACACTTCACCTGCCTGGGGACCACCTCATCCTCAGAGGCATTGGCATCAGTCAAGAACATGATGAACCAGAGAGAGACTAGTGATGCCTCCCCACTGAGACCCATGTGCCATCACAGAAGAAGGTGGAGGCTGACCCTCTCCATACCCCAGAGCCAGCTGGACCAGCTCCCCTCCTTTTGTTGTGTTCAGAGCTCCAGCTTCTACTGTGTGAGGGGAGGAAAAGAGATTGAGTCAGAAATGAGCCCGAAGCTTTAAAACTGAAATACACGTCCAACCCTGAAAGTAGCAGCCGTGTTATAGAATCTGCCCAAGATGTTAATCTGGAATTCAAGATAGCACAGTGGAAAGCAGTGATACTGCTGTATTTTTGAATACTGAGACAGCTTCATTAACATACATAATCCAACTATATACACGATTTTTATGAGTTTTTTTTTCACTTGATGACAACAATTTTCTCATCTTAAAAAATCTTCACAGTCTCAAAAAGTCTATATAAATATTGTTTATAATAGTCTATTTCCATTTCACAGATATGTCACAACTTGTTAACCATTAATATTGTAGGATACTGATGTTGTTTTCAAATTTTAAGAATTGAATTCTAACATTTATCTGTTCCTTTAAAAGGGATTATTATTTTCATTATTAAATATCCGCTGATCCATGGACAAAGAGATTCTGACCACCAAGTAAGCCATTAGAACACAGTCTGTGGTATTGGTAAGCTAGCCAGGAGTTTCTGATGATGCATTTCCTAAGCTGGCAGCATTACACACTTTATACTTCTGGTGCTTGCCAATTTGTATGGAGCTGATGGCTGTGGTCCTAAAGGATATAACATTACCCTGCCTTCTAGAATATAAGCACCTCAGGGTGGGAGTTTGTCTCTGTTTCATTCTCTGCCATATGCCCAGTACCTAGAACAGGGGTCAACACAGAATAGGCACCAAAATAGTAGTTTAAAACAACAAAAAAAACTAATGTAGTTTTAAGTAGGAATGGGACATAATTACTCTTCGATTTCCTTTTGGTTTTTGCAGAGTGCATTTATGGGAACCACATGGGAGGTGGTTAGGATGAGAATGGATCTAACAGAAGAAAATGACAGGAGGCAGGGCCACTAGAAGACAGAACAAAGTGGGGGAAGGAGCTGAAGGTTCTGGTATCTGAATAAATATTGACAAGATGCTGGAGCTTTGTTTTTATTGGGATTTAAGTTAACCAATTCAGTTAGTGAGATATCAGATTCATAATAACATGGCTGAAACCATGCAGTGGTCATACAGGGGAGGTTATTCCTAGTGTTGCCAAGGGTGGACTGAACACACACATCTAACCCTCTGCCCCATGAAGTCCCAGGGAGATAACAGAAGAACCATCACATAAATTTTAAAAAACATTTTAAAGATTAAAAACGTAATATACCTCCATGGGACAGAGCTAGCAACTCACCAAAGGTTTGCAGAAATCCTAGAAGACAGAAACTAATTAGGATCAGACTGAAGGTGCAGATAGAGGAGTGAAAGCCACAGTCTAAAACTTCATAAGGAAGAGAACTTCTTTCTAAATGAGGCCCAGAGAAATTCCAAGTTCAGAGACAATGTTGGCACAAGTCAGCTTAAGATGGGGTTATTATCAGCATAATTAATTAAAGAATGACTGAGACAGTTGGGTCCTCCCTACTCCCCTTTCCCTCTCTTTCTCTGTCTTTCCCTGGGCGTATATCCCCAAACTCAGTCTACAAACAGCATGCATGGAAGAGCCCCTTAAAGCCACAACACACTATCAGCGTTATATGCGTGCATCTCACTAAGGCACTTCAGTTGTATCCGCTTCTTTGCAACCCTGTGGACTGTAGTCCGCCAGGCTCCTCTGTCCGTGGGATTCTCCAGGCAAGAATACTGGAGTGCGTTGCCATGCCCTCCTCCAGGGGATCTTCCTGACCCAGGGATCGAACCCACGTCTCTCACAACTCCTGCACTGGCAGACAAGTTCCTTACCACTAGCGCCACCTGGGAAGCCCTATCAGCATTATCAGTTCAGTTCAGTTCAGTTCAGTCGCTCAGTCGTGTCCGACTCTTTGCGACCCCATGAACCGCAGCACGCCAGGCCTCCCTGTCCATCACCATCTCCCAGAGTTCACTCAGATTCACATCCATCGAGTCCGTGATGCCATCCAGCCATCTCATCCTCTGTTGTCCCCTTCTCCTCCTGCCCCCAATCCCTCCCAGCATCAAAGTCTTTTCCAATGAGTCAACTCTTCGCATGAGGTGGCTAAAGTACTGGAGTTTCAGCTTTAACATCATTCCTTCCAAAGAAATCCCAGGGCTGATCTCCTTCAGAATGGACTAGTTGGATCTCCTTGCAGTCCAAGGGACTCTCAAGAGTCTTCTCTAACACCACACTTCAAAAGCATCAAATCTTCGGTGCTCAGCCTTCTTCATAGTCCAACTCTCACATCCATACATGACCACTGGAAAAACCATAGCCTTGACTAGATGGACCTTAGTCGGCAAAGTAATGTCTCTGCTTTTGAATATGCTATCTAGGTTGGTCATAGCTTTTCTTCCAAGGAGTAAGCGTCTTTTAATTTCATGGCTGCAATCACCATCTGCAGTGATTTTGGAGCCCCCCAAAATACAAAGTCTGACACTGTTTCCACTGTTTCCCCATCTATTTCCCATGAAGTGATGCGACCGGATGCCATGATCTTCGTTTTCTGAATGTTGAGCTTTAAGCCAACTTTTTCACTCTCCTCTTTTACTTTCATCAAGAGGCTTTTGAGTTCCTCTTCACTTTCTGCCATAAGGGTGGTGTCATCTGCATATCTGAGGTGATTGATATTTCTCCCAGCAATCTTGATTCCAGCTTGTGTTTCTTCCAGTGCAGTGTTTCCCATGATGTCCTCTGCATAGAAGTTAAGAAAGCAGGGTGACAATATACAGCCTTGACGTCCTCCTTTTCCTATTTGGAACCAGTCTGTGGTTCCGTGTCCAGTTCTAACTGTTGCTTCCTGACCTGCATACAGATTTCTCAAGAGGCAGGTCAGGTGGTCTGGTATTCCCGTCTCTCTCAGAATTGTCCACAGTTATGAATGTCAACAATTTAAAAACAATTTAACAAAACTCAGGAAGGAAAAGGTGGAGTATCTGTAAATGTCCTAATTTCCTCATATTTCATATCTTTCCTCATCTTCAACTAGTTGATGAAGACCACCTACATTAATGTCAATAAATAGAAGTGAGAAGTTAGAGGATAACCACCACAAAAAAATAAAATCCTTTACATTCAGAGGATTAGATGAAAATGATTACCCCTGGGGAGTGAGACTTGGCACAGGTGATGGCGGGAGGTGCAAGGAGTCTTAGAGAAATCTGTATAACTTAGAAGATTTTCTAAGTTTTGATATTGCTTTAATACATTGAGGTTTAGTAAAAGGAAAATTGGGCTTCCATGTGGCGCAGCTGGTAAAGAATCCTCCTGCAATGCGGGAGACCTGGGTTCAATCCCTGGGTTGGGAAGATCCCCTGGAGAAGGGAAAGGCTACCCACTCCAGTACTCTTGCTTGGAGAATTCCATGGACTGTATAGTCCATGGGGTTGCAAAGAGTCAGACACAACTGAGCGACTTTCACTTTCACTTCAAGAGGAAAACAGAAATAAACACACTAAAATGTTAATAGTGGTTGCTTCTGAATTATAAGAATTATGGACATTTGGGGGTTTTCTATAGCTCTACATTGTCCAAGCTTACTATCTCCATTACTTCCATCATAGAAAAAAATTTGCAATAACCTGTAAGGGAAAAAAACCTAAAAAACAATATATTATGGGCTTCCCTGATGACTCAGATGGTAAAGAATCTGCCTTCAACGCAGGAAACCTGGGTTCGATCCCTGGGTCGGGAAGATTCCTCGGAGAAGGGAATGGCTACCCACTCCAGTATTCTTGCCTGGAGAATCCCTTGGACAGAGGAGCCTGGAGGCTACAGTATATATAAAACTGAATCACTTCCTGTATGCCTGAAACTAGCACAACATTATAAATCAAGTATACTACAATTTAAAATTTTTTAAATAAATTTAAAAAATTAAAAAGATACCAAAAATTAGGCTCTCAACACACACACACATAAAGTAACTGTTTGACCATGGCTTTGCTGTAAAGTATTAAACATGCAGATAAAGAATTTGAAACATGTAGCTGAAGAGAGGAGGCTTGGTTTTGTAACTACTGGTAACAGAAAAACAGAAACTGAACCCGAAGAGCAGAAACTGGCAATGGTTTCAGAAAGGAATGAATTCTGAATGGATACTGGAATGGAGAGTTTGACCAGCTATGGATTTACTGAGCCACCCCTGAATTTTCCCCCAACTGGGATTCTCTGCTTCTCTAGATTCTTCTGTAGGATGAGACATGCATATCCATCTTCCTCCTTGATTTAATGTAACCGAGACAAAAACCTGACCTCTGCAGAGGTCACTAAGGAGACCTTCCCCATTAGGGCTTACTCCACCCAGAGCTGCTGCTTCCTGGCTTTGCACTGGCTGGTCCCGTCTGACAGAAACCAGACCTGATCTTATAGAATTACCTCCATGACCACCTGACTGCTGTTCCTACAAATGGTCAAGTCAAGACCACATGGGCTGCTAAGTTCCTCTATAGGGTGGTCACCACATACGGTGTGGTGGTGGTGGTGGTTGCTCAGCTGCTCAGTCATGTCTGGTTCTATGCGACCCCATGGACTGCAGCACGCCAGGCTTCCCTGTCCTTCAGTAACCGATTACCCAAGAAGATGCCTCTGCCTTGCAGCCTCCTTGCTGGCATAACTATCTGCATCTCAGATAGTTACGCAAACCTGTCTTACTGGGACTTCAATGTCATGACCGTGGTGTCTGTCTCTGCACCTTTCTTTTTAATACTTTTTCTACCAATGTGCCAGAAGAGTGTATCCTTTCATGCAACATCCGACAGAGATTTTCTACGAAAGTCAACAGTCAAGGGTGGAGTGTTACTTGAATATCAAATGGGGAGCGTGCCAGTCTACTACAGAGGAAGAGCTCCTTGAGAAATATCCATTATTTTAAGGAAACCTGATGAAGGTCAATCGAAAATTTTTGCACGAAGTTTCAAAATTTGAAGGACTGTTTTTCTTCCCCCCATTTCCAAGCTTTTATTTATTTAAAATCTTTTTATTGAGGTACAGTTGATGTACAATAGTATGTAAGTTTCAAGTATACAGTAGAATAATTCACAGTTTTTAAAGGTTTTACTCCATTTATTAATATGCATAAGTGGGGGACTGTTGCTTTTTTGAAGCTGTACAGAATCCTCACTGCTGTGCACAGGCTTTCTCTAGCTGCAGCGAGTGGGGGCTGCTCTTCGTTGCCGGATGTGGGGCTGCTCATGGTGGTGACGTCTCTGGTTGCTGAGAGTGGGCTCCAGGTGAATGGGCTTCAGTAGTCGTGTTGTAAGGGCTCAGCTGCCCTTTGCTGTCTGGGATCTTCCTAGACCAGGAATTGAACCCGTGTCCCTTGCATTAACAGGTGGATTCTTAACCGCTGGACCACCAGGGAAGCGCAGGACTGCTACAGGTGAGCTTTTTTCATTGCATGCTATAAACAGGTTTTGAATTATGTACAAGTTCTTCAGAGTTTTGAATTATGTACAAGTTCTTCTACAAAGCCTCATCCCTCAAATCCTTTATTATATAATGGAGCAGTAGAAGCTATTGAAATATTAACGGAGTCATGGCTGCTTTGCAGTGGTTTATCTAAAGTCAGCTGGGATATTTCTGGCTAAGATCTTACTTCTCAAAGTGGAGTCCACAAACAAGCAGTGTCAGCATCTCTGTGAGGCACTTAGAATCTCAGGCCCTGCCCCAGACTTACGGAATAAAAGCCTTCATCCAGGTGATTTGTATACACAGCAAAGTTTGAAAAGCATTAGTTTAGGAGAATCCAAGGCTGCTTTGGGAATGTTTTCAGTTGTCAAAACAGCGGCTCTTCATTTATGAATTTTACAAATACTATCTGGCCATTCTATAATGGTTATTTGATACTTAAGGCGGCTGTGACCCAGTGCACTAAGCGTGGCGGAGAGGAGTTACCCCACGTCCGAGGTCAGGGGCAGCCGGGAGGAGACGCCCCGCGTCCGAGGCCAGGGGTGGCGGCCGGAAGGAGCAACCCGAGGAGCGGTGGCTGCGCAGGCACAGGAGGGCCTAGAGGAGCAATCCCACCTTGAAGGTCAGGAAGGGCAGTGGTAAGGAGATACCCCTGGTCCAAGGCAAGGCGCAACGGCTGTGCTTTGCTGGAGCAGCCGTGAAGAGATACCCCACGCCCAAGGTAAGAGAAACCCAAGCAAGATGGTAGGTGTTGCAAGAGGGCATCAGAGGGCAGACACACTGAAACCATACTCACAGAAAACTAGTCAATCTAATCACACTAGGATCACAGCCTTGTCTAACTCAATGAAACCAAGCCATACCCGCAGGGCAACCCAAGGCAGGCGGGTCATGGTGGAGAGGTCTGACAGAATGTGGTCCACTGGAGAAGGGAATGGCAAACCACTTCAGTATTCTTGCCTTGAGAATCCCATGAACAGTATGAAAAGGCAAAATGATAGGATACTGAAAGAGGAACTCCCCAAGTCATTAGGTGCCCAATATGCTACTGGATATCAGTGGAGAAATAATTCTAGAAAGAATGAAGGGATGAAGCCAAAGCAAAAACAATACCGAGCTGTGGACATGACTGGTGATAGAAGCAAGGTCTGATGCTGTAAAGAGCAATATTGCATAGGAACCTGGAATGTCAGGTCCATGAATCAAGGCAAATTGGAAGTGGTCAAACAAGAGATGGCAAGAGTGAACGTTAACATTCTAGGAATCAGTGAACTAAAATGGACTGAAATGGGTGAATTTAACTCAGATGACCATTATATCTACTACTGCAGATGACCATTATATCTACTACTGCGGGCAGCAATCTCTCAGAAGAAATGGAGTAGCCATCATGGTCAACAAAAGAGTCAGAAATGCAGTACTTGGATGCAATCTCAAAAACAACAGAATGATCTCTGTTCGTCTCCAAGGCAAACCATTCAATATTACAGTTATCCAAGTCTATGCCCCACCAGTAATGCTGAAGAAACTGAAGTTGAACGGTTTTATGAAGACCTACAAGACCTTTTGGAACTAACACCCAAAAAAAGATGTCCTTTTCATTATAGGGGACTGGAATGCAAAAGTAGGAAGTCAAGAAACACCTGGAGTAACAGGAAAATTTGGCCTTGGAATGCAGAATGAAGCAGGGCAAAGACTAATAGAGTTTTGCCAAGAAAATGCACTGGTCATAGCAAATACCCTCTTCCAACAACACAAAAGACTCTACACATGGACATCACCAGATGGTCAACACCGATTCAGATTGATTATATTCTTTGCAGCCAAAGATGGAGAAGCTCTATACAGTCAACAAAAACAAGACCAGGAGCTGACTGTGGCTCAGATCGTGAACTCCTTATTACCAAATTCAGACTCAAATTGAAGAAAGTAGGGAAAACCACTACACCATTCAGGTATGACCTAAATCAAATCCCTTATGATTATACAGTGGAAGTGAGAAATAGATTTAAGGGCCTAGATCTGATAGATAGAGTGCCTGATGAACTATGGACTGTGAGGTTCGTGACATTGTACAGGAGACAGGGATCAAGACCATCCCCATGGGAACGAAATGCAAAAAGGCAAAATGGCTGTCTGGGGAGGCCTTACAAATAGCTGTAAAAAGAAGAGAGGCTAAAAGCAAAGGAGAAAAGGAAAGATATAAGCATCTGAATGCAGAGTTCCAGAGAATAGCAAGGAGAGATAAGAAAGCCTTCCTCAGCGATCAATGCAAAGAAATAGAGGGAAACAACAGAATGGGAAAGACTAGAGATCTCTTCAAGAAAATTAGAGATAGCAAGGGAACATTTCATGCAAAGATGGGCTCGATAAAGGACAGAAATGGTCTGGACCTAATAGAAGCAGAAGATATTAAGAAGAGGTGGCAAGAATACACAGAAGAACTGTACAAAAAAGAGCTTCATGACCCAGATAATCATGATGATGTGATCACTAATCTAGAGCCAGACATCCTGGAATGTGAAGTCAAGTGGGCCTTGGAAAGCATCACTATGAACAAAGCTAGTGGAGGTGATGGAATTCCAGTTGAGTAGTTTCAAGTCCTGAAAGATGATGCTGTGAAAGTGCTGCAATCAATATGCCAGCAAATTTGGAAAACTCGGCAGTGGCCACAGGACTGGAAAACATCAGATTTCATTCCAATGCCAAAAAAAGGCAATGCCAAAAATGCTCAAACTACTGCACAATTGTACTCATCTCACATGCTAGTAAAGTCATGCTCAAAATTCTCCAAGCCAGGCTTCAGCAATACGTGAACCATGAACTTCTTGATGTTCAAGCTGGTTTTAGAAAAGTCAGAGGAACCAGAGATCAAATTGGCAACATCCGCTGGATCATGGAAAAGGCAAGAGAGTTCCAGAAAAACATCTATTTCTGCTTTATTGACTATGCCAAAGCCTTTGACTGTGTGGATCACAAGAAACTGTGGAAAATTCTGAAAGAGATGGGAATACCAGACCACCTGACCTGCCTCTTGAGAAATCTATATGCAGGTCAGGAAGCAGCAGTTAGAACTGGACATGGAACAACAGACTGGTTCCAAATAGCAAAAGGAGGACGTCAAGGCTGTATATTGTCACTCTGCTTTTTTAACTTATATGCAGAGTACATCATGAGAAACGCTGGTCTGGAAAGAAACACAAGCTGGAATCAAGATTGGCGGGAGAAATATCAATCACCTCAGATATGCAGATGACACCACCCTTATGGAAGAAAATGGAGAGGAGCTAAAAAGCCTCTTGATGAAAGTGAAAGAGGAGAGTGAAAAAATTGGCTTAAAGCTCAACATTCAGAAAACAAAGATCATGGCATCCAGTCCCATCACTTCATGGGAAATAGATGGGGAAACAGTGGAAACAGTGTCAGACATTATCTTTTTGGGCTCCAAAATCACTGCAGATGCTGACTGCAGCCATGAAATTAAAAAACGCTTACTCCTTGGAAGAAAAGTTATGACCAACCTAGATAGCATATTCAAAAGCAGAGACATTACTTTGCCGACTAAGGTCCATCTAGTCAAGGCTATGGTTTTTCCTGTGATCATATATGGATGTGAGAGTTGGACTTGAAGAAAGCTGAGCGCCGAAGAATTGATGCTTTTGAACTGTGGTTTTGGAGAAGACTCTTGAGAGTCCCTTGGACTGCAAGGAGATCCAACCAGTGCATTCTGAAGGAGATCAGCCCTAGGATTTCTTTGGAAGGAATGATGCTAAAGCTGAAACTCCAGTACTTTGGCCACCTCATGCGAAGAATTGACTCATTGGAAAAGACTCTGATGCTGGGATTGGGGGCAGGAGGAGCAGGGGATGACAGAGTATGATATGGCTGGATGGCATCACTGACTCGATGTATGTGAATCTGAGTGAAGTCTGGGAGTTGGTGATGGACAGGGAGGCCTGGCGTGCTGCAATTCATGGGGTCGCAAAGAGTCGGACACGACTGAGCAACTGAACTGAACTGAAGGTAGGTTGCATGCTTCGCATAATGACTGCAGTATTTCAGACTGCAGTTAATCTAGGCATGAGACTCTATGCCAAAGGTTTGGAATCAACCCCTCATTGTCTTGGTGATTCGAACCCTTTTAATTGTGTTGAACTAGCTCAGAGAAAATCTCATCTACCAAAGAGTATTCAGTTTTGATATGGAATCTGCTTTTCAATCATGGCTGGAATCTTCCTTTGAGAAACAATTCATATAATATACACAACCAAGTGAAAAAAGAAAAAAATAGTTCTGAGCTGGTGTGAGTCAAGGAACAAAGTTCTCATTTTACCGTCTATTTAGCCACGGTCTGTTTGTGCCTGCCAGTCCCAGTGTTCAGCTCAGTTCAGTTCAGTCTCTCAGTCGTGTCCGACTCTTTGCGACCCCATGAACTGCAGCATGCCAGGCCTCCCTGTCCATCACCAACTTCCAGAGTTCACTCTAACTCACGTCCATCGAGTCAGTGATGCCATCCAGCCATCTCATCCTCTCTTGTCCCCTTCTCCCCCTGCCCCCAATCCCTCCCAGCATCAGGGTCTTTTCCAATGAGTCAATTCTTCGCATGAGGTGGCCGAAGTACTGGAGTTTCAGCTTTAGCATCAGTCCTTCCAAAGAACACCCAGGACTGATCTCATTTAGAATGGACTGGTTGGATCTCCTTGCAGTCCAAGGGACTCTCAAGAGTCTTCTCCAAAACCACAGTTCAAAAGCATCAATTCTTTGGCGCTCAGCTTTCTTCAAGTCCAACTCTCACATCCATAAATGACTACTGGAAAAACTATAGCCTTGACTAGACAGACCTTTGTTGGCAAAGTAATGTCTCTGCTTTTGAATATGCTATCTAGGTTGGTCATAACTTTTCTTCCAAGGAGTAAGCGTCTTTTAATTTCATGGGTGCAATCAGCATCTGCAGTGATTTTGGAGCCCCAAAAAATAACGCCTGACACTGTTTCCCTATCTATTTCCCATGAAGTGATGGGCCTGGATACCATGATCTTCATTTTCTGAATGTTGAGCTTTAAGCCAACTTTTTCACTCTCCTCTTTTACTTTCATCAAGAGGCTTTTGAGTTCCTCTTCACTTTCTGCCATAAGGGTGGTGTCATCTGCATATCTGAGGTTATTGATATTTCTCCCAGCAATCTTGATTCCAGCTTGTGCTTCTTCCAGACCAGTGTTTCTCATGATGTACTCTGCATAGAAGTTAAATAAGCAGGGTGACAATATACAGCCTTGACATACTCCTTTTCCTATTTGGATCCAGTCTTTGTTCCATGTCCAGTTCTAACTGTTGCTTCCTGACCTGCATATAGGTTTCTCGAGGCAGATCAGGTGGTCTGGTATTCCCATCTCTTTCAGAATTTTCCACAGTTTCTTGTGATCCACACAGTCAAAGGCTTTGGCATAGTCAATAAAGCAGATGTTTTTCTGGAACTCTCTTGCTTTTTCCATGATCCAGCAGATGTTGGCAATTTGATCTCTGGTTCCTTTGCCTTTTCTAAAACCAGCTTGAACATCAAGAAGTTCATGTTCACGTATTGCTGAAGCCTGGGTTGGAGAATTTTGAGCATTACTTTACTAGCGTGTGAGATGAGTGCAATTGTGTAGTAGTTTGAGCATTCTTTGGCATTGCCTTTCTTTGGGATTGGAATGAAAACTGACCTTTTCCATTCCTGTGGCCACTGCTGAGTTTTCCAAATTTACTGGCAGATTGAGTGCAGCACTTTCACAACATCATCTTTCAGGATTTGAAACAGCTCCACTCGAGCTATTTCACCTCCACTAGCTTTGTTCATAGTGATGCTTTCTAAGGCTCACTTGACTTCACATTCCAGGATGTCTGACTGTAGTTGAGTGATCACACCATTGTTATTATCTGGGTAATGAAGATCTTTTTTTACAGTTCTTCTGTGTATTCTTGCCACCTCTTCTTAATATCTTCTGCTTCTGTTAGGTCCATACCATTTCTGTCCTTTATCAAGCCCATCTTTGCATGAAATATTCCCTTGTATCGTGTTACTGTGATCAAAACTACAGAATATTGAGGAAGAAGGGTGGAAATAATTTTCAAGACTATTTTCTACTGAAACTCTTCAAAATCACAACAAAGTTCAATTTTAGACAAGATACACACATGTGCAGAAGAACTGAGTGCAAAAGGAAAAGTTTATCACATAAATGAAGATAACTGATGCTTGTGGCCCCAGTGAAAAGAAGAGATCCACAAATTGTGTGTTTTGGTCTGTTTCCTTTTATGTACCACTTGGACAGCATGTAAAGCATGTAAACACTGAAACAAGAAGGGTGACTTTTGCAGCCATGATGGACAGAAGCCATCAGAATCGCAAAGAGTCTAGATGACGTAATCTTGTAAGTCTGAGCCATCTGCCTTCCTTTTCCATTCAGTGTCTTTGACAATGAACAGGTTTCTGAGAAAATTATATGGTCTGGCCCCATTTTCAAGGTCTGGCCCTTCATTCTGTTATTGTTCATAAGTCATTATTTATCATTCGTTTCTTAATGGACCATAAGTTATTATTTATCATCCATTTCTTAGTGGTCATTTTAAAATCATGTGGCCAAATGAGCTGTGTAGAGTTTATAATTCTCAATGATCTTTGGAGAGGCAAATGACCTATTTTCCCTCTTATTTTTCATGTTGTAACTGTAGTAGGTATGTTCATGCTATGTTATCATGATAGCTGTCTACTGAAAAAAAATTAAATAGGAATTTCTGGAAGTATCCAGAAGATTTTTATATAAGAAATTCCAGAGGTGGGAGAGAAACATAATTTTTAAATCACAAAGTTTGTACTAAGGACATAATATATGCAAAAATATTAATAGAGCCTTTTTAATCTTCTTTTGACAAGTTCTACTGACAGTCATTTGAGAATTCTTGTTTCTAGAGTATTCTTTGAAATTCAATAGAGGATTTATTGAGGAGTCTGCAACAGGGAATAAAAAATGCTGACTTGAAATTTGTAATTCAAATGTACTTTCCTCCAAATCCTAAACTTCAGTCCATCAGAACATAAGTCAAAAATATAAAATGGAATAGCTTTCCTATGGCAGAGTGATGTGGTTAATAGCACAGACTCTGAGGTCAGAGGTCAGAAAGACTTGGCTCTGTCACTCAGAAGGTGCCTATTGGAGCAAGTTACTCAAAATGCTCTGAGTTTTAGTTTCCTTATTTGTAAAATGGAAGCCAAAATGTTCACTTCCTCAGATTTTTTTCAATTAAATAACATAATTGAGTAGTAAACCCTAAGACCAATGAGTGTAAGTATATGTATATTATTATATTATTACTATATACCTAGCAATATCTAGCTAGACAGTGAAAGAGAGAGACATTATATAGATATTGTCATTACAGATACTGTTATGAAATATCTATCAGTATCTGGCTAGATAATGTAAAAGACAAGATGTTTCATTCACAGTAGTCACATTTCATGACCTACATAAAGAAAAAGCTAAAAATATACCATGTCCCTGGAAAGGAAAACTGAATAATTTAAAGGTGTTAAATCATCCCAAATTGATTTATAAGTTCACTGACAGTCCAAACTCAATTTAAAAATTTTTTTCAAAATGATCTTAAAATATATTCAAATGAATAAGCACACAAAGTAAGTCTAAAAATGAAAACTAATAATTATGAGGAGAAATATAAAACGTTCTAACATTAAAATATTAGAGTGCTACCAATGTTTTTATAATAGTACTGACATAAATTTAATATATGATAAAGAAGACTTCTCAAATAAAAATAAAAATTATTCATTAAATGACTCTGGGGAAAATCACAGACTTAGAGATCTCTATTTATAACCAATACCTCATACTATTTCATCAAATGCATACCAAATGAATTTAAGAACTAAATATAATATTCAAAATATAAAAAGCAAGTATAACATGAAATATTTATCCAGTTTCTGCAAGCAGGAAGCTTTCTAAAGTTATAAATAGTGAGAGAAGTTTCCAGTAAAACATATAAACAAAAGATACAAATATAGACAATTGCCCGAAGAGAAGTTAATGCATGTTAGAAATATGGAAAAGTCTAACATCATTAGAAGCCTTTAAAATTTTTCAAATTGAAGCGATTAGATCCAAGTAGATTCTGTTTTCATTTCTCACTTATTTCTTATTTCAAAAATAAGAATATTGAATGCTGGTAAGGAGGTACTATAACAGGTACTCTCAGACACTGGTAGTATAAACCGCTTTGAATTGTTTTGTTAGTAGTATATCAAAGTCTTAAAATGACCATATCCCTCAACCCAATAATTACACTTTTAGAATTATTCTGTTTGAAGAAATTCCTCTGTACAAAAATTATAATGTGCAAAATTCAATAATGACAAAAGTATTTTTAAAAGAAAATTGAAGATACTATACATTGTAATGTGATTAAATATTATCATATATGATTAAACTTTGGAAACATTAAAAATGTTAAATTTATAATGAGGAAAGGAAATAATACAGTAATTTTTAAAAAGAAACAAACTTCAACATAAAAGTATAATAAATGTCAAAAATATTAACTCTGGTTTTGGATGATGGAGCTATTGGATGTTTTTGAATTTGTGTTTTAAATATAGTTTCTAATTTGTCTATTATGAACATGTTTAACTTTTATGATTAGAAAAAGATAAAGTACTTTAGAAAACTCAGTAACATATTTACTTTTATAACAATTCATGCTTTTCTGCCATGTGAGAAATATATAAAATAACAATTGCTAATTTATATTTCTTCCCAGACCACAAATACAATTATCAACTCTTGGAAATCCTATCTACAGAGGAGCCTGGTGGGCTGCAGTCCATGGGTCGCAAAGAGTCAGACATGACTTAGTGACTCAACAACAACAAAGGTGTCCAAGTAGAATGCTATTACATACAACTCAATAGGCTTTGATCTAAAAACATGCTTTGTTTGTTTTAATCAGCAGATATAAAAGAGTACCTGCATTTTATAATATTTTATAGATAATTTCGCAATTAAATGATGATAAGTAAGATGATTGAGTAAAGAAGACACACAGAATTATAATGTGAATCATACTATAATTTTTATTAAAATTGATATCTATCAATTTTTCCCTTTTATGATCATTTTAGTGATTTATGACAAGAAAAAATAGAATTAATGACTTTGAGAAGATATTAAAATTTCCAAGTTGTCATTAAAATATGAAAGGTTTAAAATTTTACTGAGCAACAAAGAGCATCCAGAAAAGATTTTCAAAAACATCTGTAAAATGAAATAAACAATGTGAGGAGCTATTAATAGAGAAATGAGAGCAATGGAACTATTCCCCTGGGAGTGTTCCCAGATTGTAGCAAATATTACCATGCAGTAGCCTTCTACAGGTAATTATGTTTGGAATATTTACATTTGGACTAAATGCGCACTGGAGGAAAATGCATTGTAATTAGTAGTGGATAAGCTTGCTAGGACACTGCTTCAGCCAGCAAACATTAGAAATCCAGAGAATCTTTTTTTTCTAAGCCAATTTTAATATTTTACAATTTATTTATGTGTCCCATTTGGCATGCAAAATTTTTTCCAGAATGCTTCCAGGAGAAAAGTTACCCTTGATTGCACAGAGTTTGGAATTAATCCGGCTGGAATGGACAAACAATTATGTATATTACAGTTTATTATTTTGAACTTCACTGAGTTAAGGCATGATCATTCAAGTCTGACTTGGCTCTTGTTTTCCTTGGAATCATCAAGGGAGAAAATGTTTACAATGCAAATGAATAACGTAAATGAGAATCTCCTAAAAGAGAAAAGTTAAAGACATCAGCACATTGATTTGCTATGAGGGTCAAATGAGTTTCACTTGAATGAAATGAATGAGTTATTCCTGCAGGGAAGGAGACATTATAGCCATGAGGAATGAACAACAGATGAGAGGATGTGTGTGGAGTCTGTTACTTTAACCCCTGCAGACATCTCAGCTCTTTGACTAGATGGACCTTTGTTGGCAAAGTAATGTCTCTGCTTTTTAATATGCTATTTAGGTTGGTCATAACTTTCTTCCAAGGAACAAGCATCTTTTAATTTCATGGATACAATCACCATCTGCAGTGACTTTGGAGCCCCAAAAAATAAAGTCCAACACTGTCTACATTGTTTCCCCATCTATTTGCCATGAAGTGATGGGACTGGATGCCATGATCTTCGTTTTCTGAATGTTGAGCTTTAAGCCAACTTTTTCACTCTCCTCTTTCACTTTCATCAAGAGGCTTTTTAGTTCCTCTTCACTTTCTGCCATAAGGGTGGTGTCATCTGCATATCTGAGGTGATTGATATTTCTCCCAGCAATCTTGATTCCAGCTTGTGCTGCTTCCAGACTAGCATTTCTCATGATGTACTCTGCATGTAAGTTAAATAAGCAGGTGACAATATACAGCCTTGACATACTCCTTTCCCTATTTGGAACCAGTCCATTCTTTTGTGCCCGGTTCCAACTGTTGCTTCTTTACCTGCTTATGGCAGGTAAGGTGGTCTGGTATTCCCAGCTCTTGAAGAATTTTCCAGAGTTTGTTGTGATCCACACAGTCAAAGGCTTTAGCATAGTCAATAAAGCACAAGGAGATGTTTTTTTGGAATTCTCTTGCTGGCTCCATGATCCAACAGATGTTGGCAATTTGATCTCTGGTACCTCTGCCTTTTCTAAATTCAGCTTGAACATCTTGGTTCATGTACTGCTGAAGCCTAGCTTGGAGAATTTTGAGCATTACTTGGCTAGCATGTGAGATGAGTGCAATTGTGCGGTAGTTTGAACTTTCTCTGGGATTGGAATGAAGACTGACCTTTTCCAGTCCTGCTGAGTTTTCCACTGCTGAGTTTTCCGTATTTGCTGCCATTTTAAGTGCAGCACTTTAACGGTACCAGCTTTTAGGATTTGAAATAGCTCAGCTTGAATTCCATCACCTCCACTAGCCTTGTTCGTAGTGATGCTTCCAAAGGTCTATTTGACTTCACACTGTAAGATATCTGGTTCTTGGTAAGTGATCACACCATCATGGTTATCTGGGTCATGAAGATCTTTTTTGTACAGTTCTTCTGTGTATTCTTGCCACCTCTTCTTAATATCTTCTGCTTCTGTTAGGTCCATACCATTTCTGTCCTTTATTGAGCCCATCTTTGCATGAAATGTTCCCTTGGTATCTCTAATTCCCTTGAAGAGATCTCTAGTCTTTCCCATTCTACTGTTTTCCTCTATTTCTTTGCACTGATCACTTAGAAGGCTTTCTTATCTCTCCTTGTTATTCTTTGGAACTCTTCATTCAGATGGGTATATCTTTTGTTTTCTCCTTTGCCTTTTGCTTCTCTTCTTTTCACAGCTATTTGTAAGGCCTCCTCAGACAACCATTTTGCCATGTTGCTTTTCTTTCGCTTGGGGACGATTTTGATCACCGCCTCTTATACAAAGTTATGAACCTCCATCCATAGTTCTTCAGACACTATGTTTATCAGATTTGATCCCTTGAATCTATTTGTCACTTGCACTGTATAATTGTAAGGGATTTGATTTAGGCCATACCTGAATGGTCTAGTGGTTTTCCCTACTTTCTTCAATTTAAGTCTGACTTTTGCAGTAAGTAGTTCATGATCTGAGCCCCAGTCAGCTCCTGGTCTTGTTTTTGCTGACTGTATAGAGCTTCTCCATCTTTGGCTGCAAAGAATATAATCAATCTGATTTCAGTATTGACCACCTGGTGATATCCAAGTGTAGAGTTGTCTCTTATGTTGTTGGAAGAGGGTGTTTGCTATGACCAGTGTGTTCTCTTGGCAAAACTCTGTTAGCCTTTGCCCTGCTTCCTTTTGTATTCCAAGGCCAAACTTGGAGAACAAACATATAGTTATAGGTTTACTTTTAAAAAATGAGAAAGGAACCCTCCTACACTGGTGGTGGGAATGCAGTTACTATGGAGAAAAGTATGGCAGTTCCTTCAAAAAATAAAAATGGAGCTGTCATATGAGCCAGCAATCCCACTTCTGGGGCATATATGCAGTGAAAACTCTAATTTGAAAAGATACATGAACCCCAATGTCCATAGTAACATATAAATTTTCAGTGAAATAAGAAAGATCTCTAACTGACCTTCTGACCAATGGTGAGATGGCTATTACTCAGCAAAATATTCTGATAACAGACTGATGTGAATATATAAGATGCATTCTTTGTACTTGTGTTGTTTTTTAATTTAAATTAAAAAGTTGGAGTTTTCATTTTTTACTTTTCTAATTTTATTGAAATATAGCTGATTTACAATGTTGTGGTAGTTTCTAGTGTACAGCAAAGTGATTCAGTTATACATATGTATTCTTTTTTTAGACTTTTTTCCATGATAGATTATTACAAGATCCTGAGTGCAGTTCCTTGTGCTATAAATGGGTCCTTTTTGGTTATCTATTTTATATATAGTAGTGTATATATTTTAATTCCAAACTCCTACTAATTTATCTCTCTTTCCCTCACCTTTGGTAACCATAAATGGTTTTCTATGTCTGTGAGTCTGTCTCTGTTTTGTAAATAAGTTCATATGCATCATTTTTTAAGATTCCACATATAAACCATATCATATGATACTTGTCTTTGGGTCACTTCACTTATTATGATAACCCCTGGGTCCGTCCATGTTGTTGCAAATGGCATTATTTCATCTTTTATGGTGAGTAATATTCCATTGTGTGTATATACCACACCCTCTTAGGAAAATGTTCAAACGTAGGCCAAAATAGAACAATATAATGAATCTCCATGTGCATCACTAAGTGAAAACAATTATCAATATTTTCATGGGCTTTGATTAGAATTACTACTGGCAGGTGTGTTTTTGTCTCTTTCCCTTTATTATCTGGAATACCAAGCAACGACTTAATGAACAAATTTCAAATTAGGAAAAAAAAAAAAAAGGATTTAGTTCCCAAAGTTGTAACAGGAAAAAGGGAGCTAAGACCACTGTTGGAAGAATATTGGACTCTAGTAGACCAGTTTGGTATTAAAACTGGTTAGATGAAAGTGTGAAACAGAATGAATCACAGTCTAACCATATATTACCACCCCCCCACCCCCACTGCCCGCCAGTACACACACACACAAAAGGTAGGCTGATCCACTTTCCAGGGTCCAGAATGAAGGAAGAAAAGAAATGGATTAACAGGTACCAGCTTTCCAAAGAATAAAAGAGGAGCTATTTTGGTTGTGTAGAAGGGCACATCAGGAATGAGGAATGGGATTGTTAGGGAAGTTAAATAGTCTTGTTTAGGCTTCAGAGACAAAGCAGAGCGGGCCTCTGACCTTGCTTCTAACCAGTCTGGACACTGCCCTGACTAGGCGTGGCTGTGACTGCCTGCCTGCTGGGAGGGCAAGCCTTGCAGCACCTACGTAAGATGGGGGAGGCATCTCGAGAGGGTTGAGCCCCCGGAGGGGAACTGGCCAACCAAGCCCCCGGTTTAGCAACATTCCAAGTTTTACAAGACAAAACAAACAGCATTAACATGAAACCAGAGCTGCAGTTTGGTCACAGGTTGATGATGAAATCAGTTTGCGTCCTGGGATTATAAGCAGAAATCCGAACTGCAATCTTTGAATTTTCACCCCCTGAGCCGACAGGCTCCCTGGGACTCTTTCCCAGTTGGGACTCCAGATGTGCTGTGACACAGGACTTCCCAGTACTGATTAAATCTGGATGTTGGTCAAAACCTAATTTGGTGATGTATTCTCCACTCTATTTCTCTTTTCTTTTAACGTTATTATATTGAAAGTAAGGTAGATAATTCTTTAATAAATGTCTATATTATTTATTTGTATATAACGAATGGCTTATCTTGTTAACAAATCCTTTAAACCTGAGATGAAAGTGAAAACTTTTGGCAAAACAGGGATTGATAACTAACAGCATATTGCAAATACAAAAAGGAAGCAAACAGGATGAAAGAATCAGAAGCAGGTAGAGATGACTGAGATAAATAGGAGAAGACAGGAACTGTTAGGGAAAAGAGATAGGGAGAGCTCAGCCCAATAAGAGGCATCTGGAAGGGAAGCAACAAGTATAGCAAGTAGCACGACCTTGGTCTCTGATGTCATCCTTACAGAAAGGAACCAGGGCTTCTAAGATTCTGGGGCTGGTATGTGGCTACCATGCTGAATCATACAAGTGTAGTCTCTTCCCCCTGTTTTACAGACTAGTAAATATGGACCCCAGCAAGTTAGGTAACTTTTTCAAAGTCATACAGTTTGAAAGGCAAAAATCAAAATTAAAACCCACATCTCCTGATTCCTAGAAAGTTTCCTTTGCACTATGTCACATTACTTATGTGTATGAATGTTCATATGCATATATTTATTTAGTTACATTTATTTATAAAGAAAAATTCCTATATTTAAAAATGAATACTATATTACAAGCTCCCTGAGAACAGAGATATTTTCTTTCTGATTCACTGACATTTTATCAGTGCCTAGAAAAGTAATGACACATTATTGGTGCTTAGGAAATAGTTCTTGAACAAATGAATTTATGGACAAACAGTTATAAGACTGTTTATCACACGAATCATTAGTTACGTGATATCTTAACTAATCTGATACTATTAATATATGAAGGCGAGTACTATATTTTGTTCACTATCCTGTCTTCAGTTCAGTTCAGTAGGTTAAGTCGCTCAGTAGTGGGTGTCTGACTCTTTGCGACCCCATGGACTGCAAAACCCCAGGCTTCCCTGTCCATCACCAACTCCCAGAGCTTGCTTAAATTCATGTCCATTGTGTCAGTGATGCCATCCAACCATCTCATCCTCTGTCATCCCCTTCTCCTCCTGCCTTCAATCCTTCCCAACATCAGGGTCTTTTCCAATGAGTCATTTCTTTGCATCAGGTGGCCAAAGTATTGGAGCTTCAGCTTCAGCATCAGTCCTTCCAATGAATATTCAGGACTGATTTCCTTTACAATTGACTGGTTTGATCTCCTTGCAGTCCAGGGGATTCTCAAGAGTCTTCTTCAACAGCACAGTTCAAAAGCATCAATTCTATGGCGCTCAGCTTTCTTTATCTTAGGCACCCAGAACTGGGGCGTGCATAAGTGCATTCTAAGCTACTTCAGTTGTGTCCGATTCTTTGCAACCCTATGGACTATAGCCTGCCAGGCTGCTCTATCCATGGGGTTTTCCAGGCAAGAATACTGAAGGGGGTTGCCATTTCAGTCTCTAGGGAATCTTCCCTACCCAGGGGTCGATTGACGGTCTCATGCTTTGGCAGCCCTGTTCATTACCACTAGCACCATGCTATTAAATATTTAACTTTTGAAAAAGCTATGAAAATAAATATGAAAAGCTGTGAAAATAAAACTTTTTGAAATGGCTATGAAGTGGTGATTTATTTTTACCACAAACTTTATTTTGATCAGCAGTAACATGATGTGGTAGAAAGAGCAATAGTACAGATGGGTGGTCTGGGTTAGGAACTCAGCTATGCAATTAACTGGCTTGTAGTTTTGGATAAGTTCCTTCAGCTCCCTGAAGAGTGCTAAAATGAAAGGCCATATCTCCAGTCTCCAATTCACCTCTAATACACTCGGATTAATCTCCTCACACCTTTTCCAAAAAAACTCAGTATCAATAGTTTCGCAAAACTCCAGATGTAACAGCTTAATAACCCACTGATTTTCAAAGGTATGATATATTTTTCTGAAAACCGTCATATCAGATAGGTCATGAGGGAACCAAGACAAAGTTGGGTTACAAATGCTCTGAACAACAATTTTCATCATCTCGATCCCAGAAGTAAAATGCTGGAAAACAGGCACCTTGACAGTGGCATAAAAGAGATCCAGAAGCAAAATTTTCTAGCTCCTGCAGCTAAATGTGAAATGTATCTAAATGTGAAATGCATTTATACAGGGATGTTTCTTTTGATTACAGAATATTAGAATGTGGAGAGGTATAATGTCACTTAAGCACAGAGCAAGGTGTATAACGTAACAGGTCAACTACTATCAGTGGTTAAACCATTTTCAATATATAATTGACCAACACCAATAAACTTTACTTAGTCATTTCTTCCCCTTCTATGTAAAATCTATTGTAGCCAACAGTGTCTGTTCCTTCAAGGATTTCCACTGCTGTGCTTTATTGGTTTCATGCATTGCCAACCACCATCACCATTCCCAATCTGAATCATTTTGAATGGAAATAATATTAACTATTCATTTTATTATTTGTCTGTGAGTTAACTCTTGAAATTTTATCCTATTTATAAAGTAATGACAATAGAACTGCGTTATTTTTTAAATCATGTTCTCTTCATGATTTTTAAAGTTTATTCTGTCACGATATGCATGGGTTGGAATTCAAATTCTACTTCTGAAGAAATAATCTGAGTTTTTTTCTTTTTTTTTCAGCCACGCAGCTTGTAAGGACCTTAATTCTCTGACTGGGATAGAACCCAGGTCCCCTGCAGTGGAAGTGTGGAGTCCTAACCACTGGACCGGGGAAGTCCCTCTAAGTTCTCTTTTGAAGCTTGACTCATACAATGTTGAATGACAGTGATATGAAGAAAAGGCAAAATCCCATGTTTTCAGGGTAGGTTTACTCCTTCACGGCTTTGAATACAATGCCCCCTATTTTTACAATGAATTTCCCTCCTACTTGTCTGTCTGTAAAATCCTGTGGTATCCAAAACCAAGCTTAGGCATTACCATCTGTTACAAATCCTTTACAAAATTTCTCTCCTTACAGCCACGAACTTGGATAATCACTTCCCACACTGACTTTTGGCATGGCCAAGGAACTTAGCTGGCCAATGAGAATTAAAAAAAATATGACCCAAGCAAAGTGATTATGCATTGAAGCTCACTTTCTCTTGCTGTTTGACCTGGTTTTCAGCAACTGTGTCAAGAAGCCTAGGCTTTCTTGATACATGTTGGAGACATATAACGCAACTGTCTTCTGTTGCTCCTGTCACCCACTCTATGTGAGTGAGCCCATTTATAAATAACCAGACCCCAGTGACATACCAGCTGAATGTAGCCATGTCAGTGAGTCCCGGTGAGACGACCCAGATAAGTCCAGCCAAAATCACTGATTTACAGATTTGTGAGCTAATAGATGATTATGCTTTTAAGGGACTAAGTTTGGGAGTGGTTCGTTACAAGCAAATATGAACTGATATAAAAATTTGTTTCTGTAAGTGGGGCATTGCTACTACAAATATCTGAAATGTGTGACAGTGGTTTTAGGGCTAGGCAATCTGCAGAGGCTGGAAGAGCTGTGGACCATGGCTCTTAGCATAGACTGGGATAGTAGCAAGAGAGCAGTTAGCAAAAGCTGGAAAGAGTATTGAACCAACCACCAGTGAAGGTTGGAACAAGAATAAGTAAACTACTGCAGCAGGCTGAAAAAAGTGGTGACCCGTTCTTAACACTACTGCAACAATTCATAGCTGTCACCTGTGGTACTCTGGAAGATAGAAAATATAGCTAACAAACTTGTGGAGCTGCCTATGGAGATTTCCAGGCAGTGCCAACTGGTTTCTGCTAGCTGTCTATTAGAAAGTACTCTAAGGAGACTTCCGTGGTGGTCTAGTGCTTCCCAATGCAAGGGGCCTGGGTTTGATCCCTAGTCAGGGAACTAGATCCCATATGCCACAACTAAAGATCCTGCATGGAACTGATGCAGTCAAATAATTTTATTTCTAAAGTACTGTAAGAGGGAGATGAGCTAAAGAAGGAACTGGGCAGTATGTAAATTCAAGACAATGACCTTCATTGCCTGGCAGGAGAAACTTTAAGAAAATAAAACTGCATTATATTTTATTCAATTTTTAATTTTTTATTCACTATTAAATTGTACTTTCCTTGAGTCTGCAAATTTTTTACTAATTCTGCCATGATGTTTTATTAGAAAAAGCAAATCTCTGAGGTTACAGATGAAGTCACTAAAACTAAGAAATGTACCCAACTACATAGTATGTTGTAAATCCAGGGTCTGATCTTGAGCTATCCAGATTCAAATTTAGTACTCTTTCCTTCTTCCCTGTTTCCTAATACTATCAATAAGGAAAGCCTTCCAATGGATGAGTTATTTAACTTAAAATGTACTGCATTTTTTCATTATTATAATGATTCTCAAAAAATACACAAGAGTTTCACAGAACTGAATCCTTTTAATATTCAAGATGGGTGATAGAATGATACATTATGTATGAAGGGCTAAAATATGCTTTCCACTTTGGTAATTATAATAGAGAGGAAATTACAGTGCTCTGATAGTTTGTACTGTTGAAGGTGGACTCTCTTTGATATTTGACCCATAATGTTCCCTTGGTATATCTCCTGCTGTTTTGGGCTTAGTGTCTTCCTCTTTTTTTGGAAAAGACTTTCCTCTTTTTTTTTTTTATTTGGAAAATTCCCATTTAGATTAATGAAATGGAATTTTCCCTGGCAGGAGAACAAGGAAGAAATGGGTGTTCAACAACAGGAGGATATAATGTTAAACCTACTTAGGAAGGAAGGAATACATTCAGTTAATATAATTGTTCCCCTTCTTTCCCTTTCCAAAGTGAATTCTATTCTTGGAACAATTATATGTTATTTTCCCTGAAATCAGAGAACACATTAAACTTCTTTAAGTCTCCTATTTTTCAAAATTGTGCATAATCTCCATTCTCTTGGGATTTGGAAAAGAGAAACTTCTCCATCTTTTTAAAACTTGAATACAATAATAATTAAGCCTCCTACAGTGACCTTTATGTTTGGCAGAAGAAATTTTAAGGAACTGCACTGAATTTTATTTAATATTTAGATTTTTGTAATTCAACATTAGTTTGTACTTTCCTTGAGTTTGCAAATTATGCATCTTTTACTACTTCCGTTACGATGTTTGATTTAAAAATTAATGCTCATCAAATGCAGTTGTATCAATATCTTAAGTATTATAGAATGTATCAAATATCTTACTACTGTAGAAGAAAGAGAGCACAATCTCATAGTTCATCAAGTTATTTGGTATATTTATAAGCACGATTTCTCACTAGAGGCACTAGTTAGTAGTATTTTGGGCAGAAAGATAGTTTCAGGTGTGAGACTGTTCAAAGCATAGCATTGGTTTATCACATCTGGTCCTGACACACTAAATGGCAAAAAGACCCCAGAGTCATTGCGATAAGCAAAAATGCCCACATATATTTATAATTACCCTCTGGGGGTATGGTATTGTCCCTAACTGAAGCAGATTCATTGATGCAGTGCAAATTCGAGACATCCCAAACTCTCTCCTTCTCCTCTCTACATCTCTCCCAATGAATTATAGGAGTCATACAGGGCTTCCCTGGTGGCTTAGATGGTAAAGAATCTGCCTGCAGTGCGTAAGATCTGGGTTCGTTCCTCGGGTTGGGAAGATCCCCTGGAGAGGGGCAGGTCTACCCACTCCAGTATTCTTGCCTGAAGAATTCCATGGACGGAGGAACCTGGCAGGCTACGGTCCATAAGGGTCACAAAGGGTCAGATACAACTGAGCGATTAACACTTTCCCTTTTCACTTTCAAAGGGCATCTCACTTGCACACATGAAATTGACCTCTCCTCTGCCACATGGCAGCAGCTAATTTCCTTCTTCCTGCTCCAGCTTTCTGCAGTGATGTCCATCACATCATTACTGGTACTTTTTCCTGTGACAGTTCTTTCCATTTATACACTGGTACTGCTTGCTTCCTCCTGTTAGTCGTGAACTCCACCGCTGTGTAAGCTAAGGATGTTGCAGCGATCAAGTCACCACATTACAGCCATCCTGACAGCGAGCCCTGAGGGAACTCGGGTTGGAGGCTGAATGTGCCCGCCATCTAGCAGTCAGCTCCTGCAGCGCCCCCTCCCAGTGCACCCCGAGGAGACTCAGGATGAGAAAGCAGAAGATACTGGCCCCAGAGAGTGAGGTGCATGTCAAAGGAAATGTCAGTGGGCCCAGACTCTTTCATCCTCTGACACATGGAAAAGCGCTAAATTTCTTGAGATCTCTGGTTTTCTTTAATTCACAGTAATCTTTTGATGTTCTGGCTACCTGGTCTTTTGTTACAAAAGCTCTTATACATTCTGGCTACCCACTTGCCTCTTTGGAACAGTTTCTCAGCATTATCTGAGATGCTGTCTCCAGGTTTGAAGTCCTCAGAATGCCCACCTAATAAAACATAATTCTCAATTTTTTAGGTTACCTTTTTTTTTTTTTCATTTAATACAGTATAAAGTGGGTTGAGTGCTATGCCATGGTTAGTCTCAGGGTGAGGAGGATGAAGCTGAGAGTTCTAGCCTCTCATCCCAGAACCTGTGTTCAGCACTGTCCTCCTTGAGAATGAGTTACTTTCCCAAGAGTATCTCAGCACCTACCAGACTGTGGATTTAACGAGAGCAGGGACTTCTGGGAACAAAACCTGGATCATTGCTGGTGTCAGATATTTGGAGCTCGGATTCATCTTGAATTCAGGTAGTAAGTTTCCTGAACTAAGCAACAGTCTCTGCCAGAACTCTAGATAGACTTAAAAGTGTCCCATCCAAGGAGTCCTATTTAAATTCCCAGGTTGAGGGACCCCTCTGTAATTTTAGCTTTTACAAACTCAGTTAAAATCTCAACTGTGTGCTCATCTCATGTTTCCAATTGCTTATATTTTTTCTGTAGTCCCAAACTCAGAATGTTATTTTCCCTGTCAAGCGTGCCAGAAAGTGTTTCCAACTTCTTTAAATGTGTGGAGGAGGGGAGAGGAATCATCCTTATAATCATACTTCCCGAGAAGCTTTGTAATTTTTAACTCTCCCATTTCCACGTGTGTGTGCGTGTGTGCGTGTGCACACGCACTCAGTGGCTCGGTCATGTCTGACTCCATGCACTGTCATGGGCTGTCAGGCTCCTTTGCCCATGGAGTCTTCCAGGCAAGAATACTGCAGTGGTTGCCATTTCCTCCCAGGGGCGGAAACCTCATCTCTTGTGTCTCCTGCATTGGCAGGTGGATTTTTTTTACCACTGCACCACTGGGAGGCCCTTCTTATTTTTATTAGATACTAACTAGGCTGTTAATAATTCTTTTTTAGTGATCTAATATGTCACTTATTAGAGGCCTTTATAAATACTTTCTTAATTTATCTATTTATGTTCTTTTCACGTTGCCATGACACTTTTTTCAGAGGTTTATTGCCTTTGAACTAGATTAATCAGCTACTTTGTGATTCAGTTCTTCCTGACTCATTCTTTTTATTTTTCTTTTTGGCCATACCACACGGCATGCAGGATCTTAGTTCCCCAACCAGGGATCAAACCTGCACCCCCTTTAGTGGGAGCTCAGAGTCTTGACCACTGGGCTGCCAGAGAAGTCTTTCTCCTTCATTCATTCTGCTTTCTAACCTATAAAAGCTAATTTTCCATCAGACCACCATATATACCTCTGCATCTACTTGGTCAAATATGCCTTGATGTTACTCATTTTACAAATATTTATTAGATGCTTATTATGTATCAGATCTTGCTCTTCCTTCCCTTATTAAAAAAAATGCTACTTATTTAATGTAAAATTTATCCTGGTTACTTCAATCTGCATAGTTCTTTCCTTTCCCTTACTCCACAAGAGCTCATAGTCAGAACTACGAAGTTGGGATTTTATTGATAATCAACTCTCTTCACAATCACTTATAAATCCTTGGAAGACCTAAATCACAGTTTATTTCATTTACATATCTTTATATTATCTATTACAGGGGCTAGGTACATTACAATTGCTTGTGAATAAATACTTGTTCCTATTTTTACTGAAAGCTTAGATTTTCCCAAGATAGGCCTGATTCAAAAATGAGCTGGCTGGGATACAGCATATAAAATCCCCATTCATTGATCTTGGCTGGTTTCCTACAAGCTGTGATATTTTGTGTTTTGAAACAAAATAAAATCGTGCTAATAAATTTTTTTAGGATAGATGTTACAGAGTTAACTATTCCTTAATCTTCCACCAATCCTTTGAAATAATTTAATACTGCTTTGTGCAGACTCAATGTTATAGAAAAATTATAATTAAAGAAAGTACACCTGCAGAAAAATTTTATTAAATTGCTTTTGCAAAATGTGGTAAGTGAATTTAAAATTTACACAAGGGACTTCCCTGGTGGTCCAGTGGTAAAGAATCCACCTTCCAATGTAGTGCTTAGTACCTCAGTCGTGTCCGACTCTTTGCAACCCCGTGGGCTGTAGCCTACTAGGCTCCTTTGTCCATGGGATTCTCCAGGCAAGAATACTGGAGTGGGTTGCCATGCCCTTCTCCAAGGGATCTTCCTAACCCAGGGATCGAACCTAGGTCTCCCACATTGCAGGCGGATTTTTTATCGTCTAAGCCACCAGGGAAGCCCCCTTCCAGGGTAGAGGACAGGGATTTGATCCCTAGTCGGGGAACTAGACCCCACATGCCACAGGGCAACTAGAGAAGCCTGTACATCACAAGTAGAGAAAGCCCATGCACCACAATGAAGACCCAGTGCAACCAAAATAATAATAATAATAATAATAATTAAAAAAAATAAAATTATACAAAAGAGCAAAACAGTGAGAATAGCCAGGGAGAAAAAAAGAACAGCCAATGTACTGTTGAAGAAAAAATGTGCCATAGGGAAATGAAGAGAATTTACTGCCCAGATTTTGAGGGTTATTTAGTTTCACCAGCGTGTTAGTAGGGCAGAGATAGACCAATATACTAATGCAACAAAAACAGGAACCAAACCTGAGAGAGAGATTCTCCCATATGTATAAGACAGAAGCCAGAGCTGAGATTTCAGACCGGTATGGAAGGAACAAATGATGTAATAAATAATGCCCAGACAGTTTGCTTTCTGTATGGATCTACACCATACACAACCAAAAAATAAATGCTTGGTGGACTAGATACATATAGATTTCTAAACTTTCTGAAGAAAATATAGATTATCTTTGCAAATTTCTGTCCCAGAAAGGATTTCTTTAAAAAAAAGGCAGAATTTATAAAGTAAAAGAGACAAATGGAAGTCTGCCAAAATAAGAACTTCTGTGTCTTGGAAGACACTATTTTTAAAATATAAAAACACAAGATATAAACCAGGGTAATATATTTCCAACATATATTAGTTAGAACAAAGTATTAGAATCATATACATCTATGAAACTTCAATTAAAAAAAGTGTGGGCCAATTTTAAAAATGGGCAAAAAAGATAGATACCCATTACACAGGAAAGGAAAAGCCAATAAGGAGTACACATATAAAAACATGTCCAACTTCACTTGCAATCAGGAAAAGGCTGAAATACCCTTTTGCAAACAAAATGTTGGCCATAATTTTAAAGCCTGACAGATCAATGTGCTTATGAGGATGAGGGAAAACAAAAATTCTTAAATATTGCTCCTAAGAGGATAAATGTGTCCATCCTCCTTTGATAATAATTTGACATTATCTAGTAAAGATGTACCCACCTAATAGCTAGCGATTCCAACTCAAGCTAAATATCCCAGACTAGAGAAACTGTCACATATGATCAACAGAATACTAAAATATTAAAATATTTACTGGTACTAAAATATTCACTGCAGTACTGGTTTTAATAGTAAAAACTGGAACCAGTTCACAGGACCATTGACAGGAAACTGGATAAATAAACTGTGGTAGGTACATAAAGTGGAATGCTTAATTTATAGCAGTGAAAACAAAACTAGAGTTTTATGCATCCACATGAATGAAATCATAATGATGAAGAAAGTGACAGATTACATACGGTTCCATTTATAAAAAATGTATACAGAAACACATACAAAACTGCACAAACATATTATTTAGTGATGCATAAGTTTTTTGAAGGCTTCCCTGATAGCTCAGTTGGTAAAGAATCTGCCTGCAATGCAGGAGACCTCGGTTTGATTCCTGGGTTTGGAAGATCCACTGGAGAAGGTATAGGCTACCCACTCCAATATTCTTGGGCTTCCCTTGTGGCTCAGCTGGTAAAGAATCCATTCGCCTGCAATGCGGGAGACCTGGGTTTGACCCCTGGGTTGAGAAGATCCCCTGGAGCAGAAAAGGGGAGTCCAGTATTCTGGGCTGGAGAATTCCATGGACTGTATAGTCTATAGGATCACAAAGGGTCATCGGACATGACTGAATGACTTTCACTTTCAAGTTTTTTGAAACTAGAAAGAAAAATAAAGAAATGACAACCCATAATTCAAGATAATGGTTACCTAGGAAGCCAGGAGTAGAGTAAATTGACAGAATGGTGATGCTTGGTGATGCCAGGATCAAAAATATGTCATGATTTTCATTCTTAAGCTGAGTGGTGGGTAGAGGCATGATTATTCTATTTTTCTTATTTATACTGTACATATGTATATTCTATATTCTTTACATATGTGAAATAAATAAATGAGCTTGCTATCATATGTAGTGAGTGTTTAGCTAAACGCCCCTAGTTCGTATCCTGATTCTAAAGTGGCTTTGTTTGCCTAAATTGTCTGGATATGCACATTTAGTAGTCACTTTAAGCACAATTTCTGCTTTGTGCGCATGGTCCCAGTAACAGTGTAAAGAGAACTTGCTCTTTACAGCTCTATCTTCCTTCATCATGAGTTCACACCCAAAATCTATGGAGGAAGACTATCAATGGGAACACGAAGAAAGTCAGGGTAGTTGTAATGAAATGACGCACTGGGAGTATTTGTATTCACTCTGTATAGGAATAATTTGGGAGATTTCCACTTTGCTCTACACTGACTGGTGACAAGCTGCTCAACACAACAATAACAATTTCGAATTGTCTACGAATTTCAAAATAACATTTTCAAAAATAATCCCCTTCCCGTTCTTCACAACTCTTCCCCACACTCCAAATCTTTAGGAGCATATGGCAGTTCCCAGAAAAAGCCAAGTGGCTATCTGAAACATTAATACACTGCTGCTACGATCACAGGAATAAAGAAAACAGGGACTCCAGCAATCTCACACAACCACTGCCGCCTGCCAGCTCTTATATCAAATAAAAACCATCACTTCGGGGAAGGATGGTTGCACAGTGACTAAGCAGACAGATGGCAGGTGTGAGTCAAAACACTCTGGGGTGCTAGCTCAAATCATCCTGCACTACTCACTGCTAGAGAAAGAGGGAATCAAAAACCCGATCACCCAGTGGTCAAGGAGCGAAATGTGAAAACCCGAGCAAAACAAAAGGTGGAGGAGATAACCAAGGTCTTAAGTGTCATACATACAAATGAGTTCTCATCCGAAAAGGAGTTTTTAAGCCCAATCTGTAAGTCTCACGAAGTTAGTGTAGGTACCCAACTAACACACGCTGCTATATAGTATAGTTCTATGCTATAATAGGTTTATAACAGTTTTCACACAAATAATGTATTAGAAACACACACACACACACACAAATATTTTTAATCTTGCAATCCAGTACACAAAAGCACAACCTCTCGTAGAGGATGCACACACAGGACAATATACTCCAGACACATGAACTAACTCACGTGATTGGACAGGGGAACGCACGTTCGCATCTTTGAAAGTTCTCAACTTGAAGGTCCGTGTGTAGGGGACTCCTGGTAACTGCTAACCAAATTCTTCAGGCCTGCCCTTTGATCTTTGTCTGCTTTGTCTGACTGAAGCTTCTCGCACCTTCCTTGCTGGTGTTCCCTGTGAAGCACAAGGAGGTTGTTTCTCCACTTTACTACTGCCCCAGAACCACCACCAACCCCCTCAACCTGTTACCCCCCACCTGCCTACACCCGCCCCAGCCTACTCCCCCACCCCCAGATTGGGACCACCTGTTACACAGAGGTTGGCCAGCTGCATTCCCAGAGGGCACTTTCCCAAGGCCAAAGGTAAGATGCTAACCACTTCCTCACCTGGGCAACATCCTGTGGCCATCAGAGCCTCAGCTTTCAGTTCCTGGGGGCACGCGGGGAGGGGGACGCAAAGGGAAACCAAATCGAATCTGTCTGTGCTGAATGCTCAGAACAAAACAAAGACTCAAACACTCTCTAATTTGCATAATTGTTTTCACTATTGCCACCCTGAAGATTAGCTTTCATGAATATGAATGTAATTACACAAAAGGGCCCTAGGTGGAGCCTCAGTATTGGTGGCCACAATTGCAAGAACAAGTGGAAAACAACATAAATCAAAGTCCTCTAAAAATGCCACAAGAAATGACGGCCTCTTTATCCCTGCATTTGTGTGCTGCTGATGTTGTGTTTCTGGCATAGGAAAAACATGAATGTAGAAGCACATGTTTTGCTTAAGAATAACTCCCAAAAGAGTTGTTCCCTAATAAAGAATGAAAGCATATTATTCTGGGGTTAGTAGATGTAAGCTATTATATATAGAATGGATAGACAAACAAGGTCCTACTGTATAGCATAGGGAACTATATTCAATATGCCATGAAAAGCTGTAATGGAAAAGAACATGAAAAGTAATATATATAAATGGACTTCCCTGGTGGCTCAGATGGCAAAGAGTCTGCCTGCAACGCAGAAGTGCTTAGTCACTCAGTCATGTCCGACTCTTTGCGACCCCATAGACTGTTGCCCGCCAGGCTCCTCTGTCCATGGGGATTCTCCAGGCAGGAATACTAGAGTGGGTTGCCATGGCCTCCTCCAGGGGATCTTGCCAACCCAGGGATCGAACACCTGGTCTCTGGCACTGCGGGCGGATTCTTTATCATCTGAGCCATCAGGGAAGCCCAACACGGGAACCTAAGCAGGAGACCTGGGTTCAGTCTCTGGGTTGGGAAGATCCCCTGTAGAAGGGAATGGCTATCCATTCCAATATGCTTGCTTGGAGAATTCCATGGACAGAAGACCCTGGCGGACTACAGTCCATGGGATCACAGAAAGTTGGGCACGACTGAGGGACTAACACACAGACGTGCATATATATGCATAAATAAGTCACTTTGCTGTACAGCAGATATTAACACAATACTGTAAATCAACCATACTTCAATTAAAAGAAAAGCATATTAACACCAATGTGGGTATTCTGTCTCTGAGACAGTTTGGGTAGGAAGGACTTTCCCTAACCTCTTAGCACACTCTCCTCACAATTTCTCTTCTCTCCTTAGAGAGATACCACCACTAACTTATCTATTTTAAGCGTAAAAAGTCTAACATTATAAGAGAAATAATTAGAATTATTTTTTAATGATTTGCTGTTATTAGATTACAAACAGAAACTACACGATGTCAAAATTAATTTTTTTAAAAAATCTTTGTCACTATTGTCAAAGAATGAAGATAGACTTATTCAATTTTGAAACTTTTTATTTTAAGGGATCTATGTAGCGCTTTGAAAAATGTATTAGTATTTGTTGTCACATGTAAAGATTATTAATGCGATAGTGAAATTTGGAAGACTGCCAACCAGTGACAAATAAGTGGTGGAAAAGAGGCAAAGTGAGAGAGAGTATGTGTGTGTGTACACACATGCGTGTCCAACTCTCGCATGTCCAACTCTTTGTGACCCCATGGACTGTAAAACACAAGGCTTCTCTGTCCTTGGGATTTTCCAGGCAAGAACAATGGAGTGGGTTGCCATTTCCTCCTCAAGTGGATCTTTCCAACCCAAGGATCAAACCCATGTTTCCTGAGTCTCGTGCACTGCAGGTAGATTCTTACTGCAGAGCCAGGAGGAAGCCCAAAATGAGAATGCCTGCCTATAATGCATGAATTCTGTATTCTGAGTAGAATTCTTGCGGTTGGAATCCAGGACATTTGTACCGATCCTCTCTTAATTTAAACATATTGATATTTTGCTTATCATGATTCTTTTTACTTTCATTTTTTTATTTAAATAAATGTAAAAAAAATTTTTTTTATTTATTAGGGACTTCCCTGGTGGTCCAGTGGCTAAGACCCCATGCTTCCAGTGCAGAGGGCGTGGGTTCACCCCCTGCTCAGAGAATTAGATCCCACATGCGGCAACTAAGACCCGGCTCAGGTAAATAAACAAATAAAATATTTAAACAATTTTTTTGATTTATTAAATATATTAAAGATTTGTTAAATAGCTTGATAGTGGAGTTCTTTGGTGCTCCTTAAATTTTACAGTGGAGGCAATGGCTTTACTCACCTCACCTTGGTTGTAGACCTGATCTATAGGGGTTTATTATTTTCACAAACTTCTAATTGAAACTTAGCATTTTCTTTTTTAAAGCATTTCCTTTAACTATAAACTTAGGCAACAAGCTGTAAAAGTATGAGTATTATCTGTGACTTGAGGCCAGTAG
This sequence comes from Oryx dammah, assembly GCF_014754425.2. Lineage (NCBI taxonomy): Eukaryota > Metazoa > Chordata > Mammalia > Artiodactyla > Bovidae > Oryx > Oryx dammah. Next base: position 6,721,877 of record NW_024070188.1, read on the forward strand.
AAATTACTGATATTTTCATGCGACATTATGACTGTGGCAAATATCGCCAAATATTTCTGTTCATCACAACTTTCAAATTATGGTATTTACATCTGCAGTATATATTGTTATTCAATGCCTTAATAAAGAAGCACACATTAATATACCACAAATTTCTTTTTAACAATTTATAGCTATAGTTTAATATCATTGCTTTATTTTATAATCTTATGAAATTTCTCTTATTCATTTAAATGAGTTATTCTGAAAAGGGATCCACAACCTCACCAGACTGTCAAAGGATCCAAAGTACAATAAAGTTAAAAACTCCATATAGGATAGCTACCTGGCTAGCTAATAATCTCCTGGCCAAATTAACTCTCAGCTGGGACTACTCATTAATTCAGGTAACCTATAAATCACACACATATATATATACATTCATACTCACATAAAGTATACATAGGTAGGTAGGTAGATAAACATAGCTAGATTATATATAGTGAGAGATAGATAGATAAAACAAGTTTTTAAAAAATTAATTCATGCTGAAGTAAACCAAATCTGTCTAATAGTATAAGGACATGCTGTTGTTCAATTGCTAAGTCTTGTCTGACTCTTTGTGACCCCCTGGACTGCAGCACTCAAGATTTCCCTGTCGTTCACCATCTCCTGGAGCATGCTCAAACTCACAGCCATTAAGTGGGTGATGCCATCCAACCATCTCATCCTCTGTCATCCCCTTCTCCTCCTGCCTTCAATCTTTCCCAGCATCAGAGTCTTTTCCAAAGAGCTGGCTCCTCGCATCAGGTGGTCCAAGTATTGGAACTGCAGCTTCAGTATCAGTCCTTCCAATGAATATTCATGGTTGATTTCCTTTAGGATTGACTGGTTTGATCTCCTTGCTGTCCAAGAGTCTCCTCCAACACTGCAAGGACATAAGGACACTTAGTATGATAGAAGTTCAAGTTCTAGAGCTCAAATTTTACTTGAAATCAAATCTCTTGGAGTCTTGGACCTAGAATCAAACTTTTACATGAGCTTTTTTGAACTTCTAATTCAGATGGCTGTTGTCCTAAATATGCCTCAAACTCCAAACCTTAAAGGTTACTACAAGAAGTTGTTAAAACCAGTTCTCAATGAGACTTCCAAACCATTCAGAAAAAACTTTCATTTTAAAACTCTCTGTATTTAGAACTGCTTCTCTCCTTTCAACGTTCTCTTTCTCTCTCCTTCCTTCCCTTCCTTGCTTCTTTACTTTTAGAGAAATTGGCTTTTCGTTTTATTTTGAAATATTTCAAATAATTTAAAGGAAGAATTTTTTTTAACAAAATCTGTGTGTGTATATACACTATCCAGCTTAAGAAATTAAACACTGCAAATAAGGTTTAAATTCTGTTATTAATTTCTGATCATATGATACTCCCTCACCTTCAAGAAATAATTAATATTCATAATTTGGTATTTATTATTCAGATATATGTGTTGAAAATTACAGTACATATGAATGTATCATTAAATGACAATATTATACTAAATGTTTTTACATTTGTATATTTGGTTACATACTATATTTCATCTTGAACTTGCTATTTTCTCAGCACTATGTTTGTGAGATTTATCTATAATGATACAAGTAACTCTAGTCATTCTTTTTAAATAATAATAAACTTTTTATTTTGAAATAATTTTAAACTTACAGAAAAGTTAGAGGGTACAGAGACAACCCACACATCACCTCCTCAACTTTCCCCAGGGTCAACATCCCATACAACAATGGTACTTTTGTCCAAACTAAGAAATTAACATTCATACATTACAAACAACTAAACTACAGACTTTATTTAGAGATCACCAGTTATTCTACTAATACTCATTTTCTGTTCCAGAATCTAATCTAGGATATCATATTGCATTTAGTATTCACTCTTCTTTTTCTACTGTATTATTATACTAAAATTTATTTTTCCATTCTTATATTTATAGGCAAGTTGCTTCCAGTTTTTCATCAATATACCTGATGATATCTTTGGGGACACACATGATATCCTTGTGCGCATACATGTAACATGTATTCTTCAACATGTATCTCACAAATAAGTGAAAGTTCCACTTGTTTCAAATTCTTCCCAACATGTGGTATCATGTTACCAATTTTATGGGTATAATATAGCATCCACTTTTTCTTAAATTTACATTTCCTTTACTACTAGTGAGACTGAGCAGTTTTCTTGTGTTTCCTATTTTGTGAAGGGTTTGTTCACATCCATTGCTATTTGATTTTTTTGATATTGATTTGTAGATACTTATATTTACACATACACTACAGCTCATGAAACTGAAAATATAATTTACTAAAATTGATACACATTTCAGTACAAGAAATAATCTTTAACCATGAAGGAAACTGAAGCAGTAATTTAAAATTTTTCCCTGAAAAAAATGCTAAGCCCCATAAAGTTTACAGGTGAATTCTATCACATAATTCCATCTTTATGCAAATTCTATCACATAATTCCATCTTTATGCAAACTCTTCTGCTTACGAACATAGCTGCAAAAGCTTGCCAAAGTATTAATGAACTGGATCTAAGTAAGTATTATATTTATGATATATTATGACTCCAAGTCAACTGAAGATGAATTGGGGGATATATGATAAAATTAAAAATGAGTTGTATTCAATTCTAAAAGACACAGGTACGCAGTGTCCACTGCAGTACTAGCTACAATAGCCAGGACTTGGAAGCAACCTAGATGTCCATCCACATATGAATGGATAAGCATGATGTGGTACATATATGCACTGGAATATTCCTCAGCCATAAAAAGGAATGAATTTGAATCAGTTCTAGTGAGGTGGATGGACCTAGAGCCTGTTTGTTATACACAGTGAAATATGTCAGAAAGAGAAAAGCAAATATTGTATATTAGCGCATATATCGGAGAAGGCAATGGCACCCCACTCCAGTACTCTTGCCTGGAAAATCCCATGGATGGAGGAGCCTGGTGGGCTGCAGTCCATGGGGTCGCGAAGAGTCGGACACGATTGAGCGACTTCGCTTTCACTTTTCACTTTCATGCATTGGAACAGGAAATGGCAACCCGCTCCAGTGTTCTTGCCTGGAGAAGCCCAGGGACGGTAGAGCCCGGTGGGATGCCATCTATGGGGTCGCACAGAGTTGGACACGACTGAAGCCACTTAGCAGTAGCAGTAGCAGCGCATATATTTGGAACCTAGAAAAATGGTATTGGTGAACCTATTTGCAGGGAAAGAATGGAGACACAGATGTAGAAAACGGACTTGTGGACCCAGTAGGGGAGGGAGAAAGTGAGATGAATGGAGAAGGTAGCGTCAACATATGTACGCTATCATGTGTAGAATAGATGGCTGTGTGACCCAGGGACCCCAGTCTGGCACTCTGTGATGACCTAGCACGGTGGGATGGGGGGAGGGCGCTCAAGAGGGCGGGGGCAAATGTGTGGTTGCGGCTGATTTACATTGTTGTGCAGCGGAAGCCTACACAGCACTGTAAAAAATTTTTTTAAAAAATAAATAAAGCTGATGACCACAAACCACCAAAAAAAAAAAAAAAAAAAACAAGAGTGGTATCAGTAGAGCTACACAATAGATCAATGGAACAAAATATACACTTTTGAAACAGATACATTCAGAGAACCCTGATTTATGATGTAACAGGCATTGCAGGTAAGTGAGTAAAGGAAAGTCTAAGATAATTATCTTAGCCTGGTTTTCTAGAAACCAGAGCCTAGGGAAAAGCTTAAGGTCTTTTATTTTACTGGGAGATCTAATTTCTGGGGGGCAAAAAGTGATTGAAAAGGGAAGGGGGCATTGAGACTATGAAGGAAGGGAAACATATTTTTGAGCTAGCCACAGTTTCACATAAGGACACAGTTGGCTGCTCACCGCTCAGTCATGCTGGACGTTTTAAGACAGGGTGTTCAGATGCATCATGTTTCAGCTGGGAGGATGGGCAAAGACTTGATCTGCTGGTTCACTCCTGTCTTCTGTTCCTCTTTGGGTCAAAGTTTGTCTCTGAAAGCATGACCCCCAGCACAGTTTCAGGCAGTCTCTCTTTGGGCCACCTCTAGGTAGTATTGGATTTTGTCCAGAATGGGCAGAGACAGGAGGAGCAAGAGATTCCATGGGTCCATTCAGTTTGAGCCCACGCCGGGCTGCACCCAGCAGGCCTCCAAGCACTGTACCTGGCCAGCCTCACAATGAAGGAAGAGCTCAGAGTCAGGAAGCAACAGAGACATTAATGGTTTAATGGACGAGGGACCGTACATGTCTAAAACAAGATGCTGGAGCAACACCCCACCATGTGCAGCAGATGGCAGGCAGGACATGGTGATGGGCTTTGCCATGGGGGTGGGGACAGGGCTGTGTATAGAGGGAACTGACCTCCTGTTTGCTCATCTGTTACCAAGGAAACCAGCAGAGGTGCATGCCCCTCACCATCCCTTTGATAAGCTATCGTGGTGAAGATGCTCTGATCAAAGATTAGAACAATCACTAGCTGGGATGGGGCAAGTACGTACTAAGAGGGAAGGTCGGTCATGTGAGTAGGATATAGGTGGAGCAAGGACCAGTCCATCAGGGGATGTACAGAGAACAAGAGAACAGCCGTCTTGACTGACCTGACCATCCAGCCTGGGTTCCAGACCCACTGAGGTTCCCACAGCAACAGTCATGATGAGGGCAGTGCTGGAGTTGCTGCTCTCCATGGGCAAGGTCAAGGCAGTGGCAGTGCTGTAGATGAGGCATCAGCAACAGCAGCCACGGAGCCATCAGGAGCTCATCAAGCGTAATCAGCAGAGGCCCTGAGCAAGGTGAGGCTGAGCGAATCTGAGGAGCTGCATTAACTGTGCCCAAAACAACTAGACACCCACATGGGAAAATACAACATCTGATCCTACCTCACACGTTAAAAAAAAAAAAAAGCTCTTGTTGGGAGTCAAGATCTAACTGTGACTGGCAAGACATTTCAGGAGAATACACATATTTCCTGAAGAGAAGGAATTTTAAACAGATCTCCAATACAACTGACACAAACTATAAAGGTTTTTAAATTTAATAACATGGTTAAGAATCTACTGTTCATCAAAAGACTTCATAAAAAGACAAAAAATTTGGAGAAAATTTTTGCTAAATTATAACTGATAAAGATTTAGGCTATATAAAAAAGTATTAAAAGCAGCATGAAAAGGACAAGCAATCAGCAGAAAAAAAGGCAAGTGCTATGAATAGTATTTAACAGAACACAAATGGCCTGTAAGCATATTTTAAATGCTCAAATTTAACATCAGAAATCAATCAGTGTAACGCATCAAGCAAAAGAATAAAGGACAAAAACCACACGAACATTGCAATAGATGCAGAAAAAGTATTTGACAAAATTTTAACCTTCATGATAAAAACTCTCAATAAACTCTCAATAAATAGAAGGAAAATTCCTCAATTTGATTAACGATATCTAAGAAAAGCTTCTACTAGATAATGATGAAAGACTATATACTTTCTCCTAAAGAGCAAGAACAAGAAAAGGGTGTCTGCTCCTATCACTTCTATTCAACATTCTACTGGCTGTTTTAAGCCAGGGCAACTAGGCAAGAAAATAAATAAATAAAAGGACTAGACTGGTAAAGAAAAAAAAAAAATTAGCTGTATTTGCAGATGATATGATCATTCCTATATACAGAAAATCCTAAGAATTCTACTAAAAAACTATTAGAAGTAATACATGAATTCAGCTGGGTTGTAGGACACAGATTTATATACTACAGAAGTCAACTGTACCGATTGTACATTGGTAGCAATGAACAAACCATATGTGAAATTAAGAAAATAATTCAATTTACAATAACATCAAAAAGAATAAAATATTAAAGAACAAATTTAATAGAAGTATAAAAATTATACTCTGAAAATTAAAAATCCTGGTTGAAAGAAATTAAAGAGGCCCTAAAATAAATGGAAAGATATCATGTGCTCAAGGGCGGTGGTGGTTTAGTCACTAAGTCGTGTTTAGCTCTTGTAACTGCATGGGCGGCAGCCCGCCAGGCTCCTCTGTCCATGGGACAATACTCCTCCAGGCAAGGAATTCTTCTCCAGGCAAGAATACTGGAGTGTGTTGTCATTTCCTTCTCCAGGGGATCTTCCTGACCCAGAGATCAAACCCGGGTCTCCCGCGTTGCAGGCAGATTCTTTACCAACTGAGCTATGAGGGAAGATTGGAAGACTTAATACTGTATAGAGGAAATACTCTCCTAATTGATCTACAGATTCAATGCAATCCCTATTAAAATCATAGTTGGCTCTTTGCAGAAACTGACAAGCTGAATCGGAAATTCATATGGAAATACAAGAAACCTAGAATAGCCAAAGAAATATTTAAAAAGATCAGAGTTGGAGGGCTCACACTTCCCAATTACAAATTTACTACAGTCCTGCAATAATCAAGAGAGGTGGTATTCGAATATAGTCAGAGTTAATTGATTTTTATTAGGGCACCAAGAAAATTCAATGGGAAAAGAGTGGTCTTCTTAAGAAACAGTGCTGGGATAACTGGGTAACCACTGCAAAATAATAAATTTGGAGCCCAACCATATTTGTTGTTCAGTTCCTAAGTTGTGTCCAACAGTTTGCAACCCCATGGACTGTAGCACACCAGGATTCCCCAGCCTTCACTATCTCCTGGAGTTTGCAGAAACTCATGTCCATTGAGTAATGATGCCATCCAACCATCTCATCCTCTGTCATCCCCTTCTCCTCCTGCCTTCAATCTTTCCCAGCATCAGGGTCTTTTCCAAAGAGTCATCTCTTCGCATCAGGTGGCCAAGGTATTGGAGCTTCAGCATCAGTCCTTCCAATGGATATTCAGGTTGATTTCCTTTAGGATTGACTGGTTTGATCTCTTTGCAGTCCAAGGGACTCTCAAGAGTTTTCTCCAGCATCACAATTCAAAAGCATCAATTCCTTGGCACTTAGCCTTCTTTATGGTCCAACTCTCACATCCATACACAACTACTGGAAAAACCATAGCTTTGACTATACAGACCTTTGTCAGCAGAGTGATGTCTCTGCTTTTTAATATGCTGTCTAGGTTTGTCATAGCTTTCCTGCCAAGAAGCACGTGTCTTTTAATCTATCAAACGTAACTCGATCAAACTCCTAAAAAGCAATGCATCCTATTATTAGGCCAGCATGAGCCCAGAGTCATAGAAATAATGAAGGTAGAGAAAATGGGGGCTTTGTCCATGGAGTGTTTTCAAAGAGTCAAGATAGGGCTCTATGCAGGTGATGGCCACCCTCTATCTTTCTATGAATAGAGGAACAGTAACAGTAGGTAGAAGGCAGCACTCTCTCTCTTTGTCCCCTGGCTACACTCCCCTGCCCCAGAGAATCAGGATCAGAGGAAGCCACTGGCCCTTCCTTCCATTCTTGAGCTGGTTAGCTCAGTTCAGTTCAGTCACCCAGTCATGTCCGACTCTGTGAGATCCCATGGACTGTAGCATGCCAGGCTTCCCTGTCCATCACCAACTCCCAGAGCTTACTCAAGCTCATGTCCAGAACCTGCTGTACCCACACTGACCACCCACTTCCCCAGGCCAGGGAGGAAAACCACACTGACCTGTTCCTATCCCCGCAGGCACAGAAGCAGATGCTATCTGTCTTCTTGTTGCTAAGAAAAGTTATTATTCCTTTCACCTGAAGTGGGTTCCCAGCTTCTATTGCCACAAATCATTAGTTTTCTAAGTGTGACATTTTCCCAGTTGTCCTTTTTATTAATAGACCCTCACTTGTCACACCACCTTCCCAGGTGACACTGCTGTCATTGATTTGGTCCGTCATCACAGCTTCCTCTTCCGGCCATAGACACTTAAAAGCATCTCAGGAGACTCCTAAAGCGCCTGCTCTTACCTCCGCCAGCTGTAAACAAGTCTCAGTGTCAGCTGAAGGTTTTCACACCCTGAATCTGCAAACTTCGATCATCTGGTAACCCTGTTTACCTAAGGTGGGAAAACCCATGAATCATGACTTTAAGGCAAGTTTTTCTTCCCTAAAGAAAAGGTGGCAGGGAACCCAATGGGCCATAGAGACAAGGAGTTTTAAATGGGTCTGCAAGAGGGAAAAAAAAAAAAAATATATATATATATATATATATATATATATATATGAGTTGTAATAAGGTAATGCCTCAGCAAGTCAAGTGGATTTTATTCTTAAAAACTCAACTCTTTCACAGATAAAAGTGATCTTTTTTTTTTTTTTAATGAAATGTTTACTTATTCTCACTCAATACTCTTTGGCATAGCTTAAGAGTAAAAAGGCCTTTTCCATTTTCTACCAATATATTCAGTTGCTTATGTCAACATTTAAGGGCTAACCATTCACACTATGCAATATTCTCTCTGTGAAATTCCTGAAAAGTCATTTTGCTCTGAAGACCCCATCTTTATCTATTTATTTATGATTACATGGTACTTGCCTTCAAGAAGATTTTTGAGGTGGCTTAAAATAGAAAATATAAAAATAATATATTTTTACTATGCAACTATAATTATAATAAATAAATAAAGGCCATGAAAAAGAAAGGAAATAAATATATACAGAAGGAAGTAGATACAGCTCCACCAATTGAGCCCTACCTTGAGCTTCCTAGCAGCCAATGGAAAAGGGAAATGGCAGTCATACCAATACATCAAATTAGAAAAACAGGTTTGGTTTCATTTTACAACCAAATCTAAAAGGAGTTCACCCAAAAGGAAACATTCATTAAAGTATTTATTTAATACTTAAAATGAGCCAACTCCTATATGAGATAATAGGAAAACATTATTAAACATTTCAAAGATGGCCTCTTCTCTCAAGAACCATAGAGCCTATTGGGAGAGACAGACAATAAGCAAGTATAATCAAGCAAGTCAAAATAAAGAATAGCAAGAAGAGATAAGAAAGTCTTCTTCAGCGATCAATGCAAAGAAATAGAGGAAAACAACAGAATGGGAAAGACTAGAAATCTCTTCAAGAAAATTAGAGATACCAAGGGAACATTTCATGCAAAGACGGGCTCGATAAAGGACAGAAATGGTCTGGACCTAACAGAAGCAGAGGCTCTTCTTAAGAAGAGGTGGCAAGAATACACAGAAGAACTGTACAAAAAAGATCTTCACGACCCAGATAATCATGATGGTGTGATCATTAATCTAGAGCCAGACATCCTGGAATGTGAAGTCAAGTGGGCCTTGGAAAGCATCACTATGAACAAAGCTAGTGGAGGTGATGGAATTCGTATTGAGCTGTTTCAAATCCTGAAAGCTGATGCTGTGAAAGTGCTGCACTCAATATGCCAGCAAATTTGGAAAACTCAGCAGTGGCCACAGGACTGGAAAAGGTCAGTTTTCATTCCAATTCCAAAGAAAGGCAATGCCAAAAATGCTCAAACTACCACACAATTGCACTCATCTCACATGCTAGTAAAGTCATGCTCAAAATTCTCCAAGCCAGGCTTCAGCAATACGTGAACCGTGAACTTCCTGATGTTCAAGCTGGTTTTAGAAAAGTCAGAGGAACCAGAGATCAAATTGGCAACATCTGCTGGATCATGGAAAAAGCAAGAGAGTTCCAGAAAAACATCTATTTCTGCTTTATTGACTATGCCAAAGCCTTTGACTGTGTGGATCACAATAAACTGTGGAAAATTCTGAAACAGATGGCAATACCAGACCACCTGACCTGCCTCTTGAGAAACCTATAGGCAGGTCAGGAAGCAACAGTTAGAACTGGACATGGAACAACAGACTGGTTCCAAATAGGAAAAGGAGTACATCAAGGCTGTATATTGTCACCTGCTTATTTAACTTATATGCAGAGTACATCATGAGAAATGCTGGACTGGAAGAAACACAAGCTGGAATCAAGATTGCCGGGAGAAATATCACCTCAGATATGCAGATGACACCACTGTTATGGCAGAAAGTGAAGAGGAACTAAAAAGCTTCTTGATGAAAGTGAAAGAGGAGAGCGAAAAAGTTGGCCTAAAGCTCAACATTCAGAAAACAAAGATCATGGCATCCGGTCCCATCACTTCATGGGAAATAGATGGGGAAACAGTGGAAACAGTGTCAGACTTTATCTTTTTGGGCTCCAAAATCACTGCAGATGCTGACTGCAGTCATGAAATTAAAAGACGCTTACTCCTTGGAAGAAAAGCTATGACCAACCTAGATAGCATATTCAAAAGCAAAGACATTACTTTGCTGACTAAGGTCTGTCTAGTCAAGGCTATGGTTTTTCCTGTGGTCATGTATGGATGTTAGAGTTGGACTTGAAGAAAGCTGAGTGCTGAAGAATTGATGCTTTTGAACCGTGGTGTTGGAGAAGACTCTTGAGAGTGCCTTGGACTGCAAGGAGATCCAACCAGTCCATTCTGAAGGAGATCAGCCCTGGGATTTCTTTGGAAGGAATGATGCTAAAGCTGAAACTCCAGTACTTTGGCCACCTCATGCGAAGAGTTGACTCATTGGAAAAGACTCTGATGCTGGGAGGGATTAAGGGCAGGAGGAGAAGGGGACGACAGAGGATGAGATGGCTGGATGGCATCACTGACTCGATGTACGCGAGTCTGAGTGAATTCTGGGAGTTGGTGATGGACAGGGAGGCCTGGCGTGCTGCGATTCATGGGGTCACAAAGAGTCGGACACGACTGAGCGACTGAACTTACCTGAACTGAAAGATGTATACAGGGAACTGCCAAGATCTGTCAGGAAAGCCTCTCTCAGGGATGGCAGTTAAAAAACAAGTAAGAGGTAAAATGTAGTTTCTGCACAGAGATAAGGTTCAGGGAAGAGAAGACCCTAAAATAATCTCACAGAGGACCTAATTTTTGAGAGGCAGAAACTCAAATGTGTGCTTGTCGACTGATCCTGCTTAGTGATGTTACAGAGGGGCAAGCTGAAAGGCTCCAGATTTTTAATTAATATACCAAAATATATTTTAATCAATATACCTAAACCAGGTAGTTCTCAATTATGTTGATAGAGATGAGTGAAGTTATTGCAATGTTTTCTAAAGGGGCCAATAAAGCAAATGTTTAGTAATCATTATAATAAATAATGAAAGTTGTGAATAATTGTTAAACTATCTAGATTTGACTAAATACATAAAATAATCATTTGTTAAATGTGCTCTAGAATATACAATGTCGAATAAAAATGTCTTGAATTATGAAAAATATACCTAAAATATATTTTGATTAGTATATCTAATTTTTAATGAATATACCTAAAAATGGGATCAAGAGTTCAGGGAGACTTTTAATGTAAGGATGGCTGGAAGTTAGATTTACCTAAAGAAGACACAGAATCTGCTTCTGAGAGTCCTGAGGGGACATGTTTGCCTATTTGACTTGGGTGATTTTTGCCTGAACTCAAAAGGTTAAGAAAAATGGTTTCATTTCAGTAGCTTCTCTTCTTATAATTGCTTTTCTTGCCTTATCTCCTATTTAAGTAAAAGAGAGATAAGTAAGAAATGCAGTCTTAGGATGGAAACATTATAATTCAGATTCATATTTAAGGTTTGAATAATTTAGAGATGGAAAAACTAAGAGGAAGCAGTATAACATGTCCTCATCCTGTTTTAGGCTGCAGAGAGAGCGGGGTCAGAGGCGGAGAGTGCAGAGGAGAGGAGAAAAGGAGGGAAGTGTGTGTGAGAGAGCGAGCCTCTGCTTTAGAAGGAACATGATGCTGAAAAAAGCTGACAGGCAGAAAAGAAGCCTAAGTGGTGTTGCTATGGTTACCGTACCATCTGTGTTCCTGCCTACCCCACACCAAAGGGTTATATAACCTTGTAACAAGATAAATATGAAAATGGACTTCACAGTGAAAACCCGTTCTTTCTGTTATTTTTTAAAAGGGTGATTCTAAATCAAAATGAAACATGGCACAACTGTTTTTTAGGTCTACTTCCACACGAAACACTCCAGGGGGCAAGCACAATTCCCCTGAAGGCATCATGGATCTCTGACGTATTGCAGTGCTCCCGATTTTCCAGTCTTTGAGAGGCTATTGTGCTTATTTAATTTATAATTAGGCGATGTCCCAGCAGTTGATATATTTACATGTTTTCAATCGCAGTTGATTTACAAATAAACCAGTGGTAAACTAAAACACAAGAACTGTTCTCCACAAGGAAATGAGGCTCTCCATGGACCCCAAATCCAATTTTCCTCAAATGTGAGAGCGTGCAAAGAATACACTCTCCCGGACACAGAGAGGAGAATATTCTAAATTCATATCTCTGACTAGAAACAGCTTTCTTGTGCATGTTTACAGGAACTGAGATCCAAATTGTTTTATCACAACGGGCAGAAAACTGAGCCCCAACCCAGCACCCGCCTCACGCATAGCCCATAGCATGATGTATTAGAAACATCAGACACAGATGAGCAACTTGCAACCATGACGAGCAAGAACTGGGCAGCTGTTGAATTTTGCCCACTTCATCCCCACGCTGCTTCTCTGGGAAGACTCGTGTTAGGGTCCCATGAAGGCCAATCATTCCTAAGTCTGTGTTTCTAACCTTCAGCTCTTCCCCACTGAAATGTTGCAGGGACCTCAAGATTCACACATCCAAGGATTAATTCAACTTTTCCATCTCCTATCACTTGTTCTGCTTTTGCTCTTCTGGTTAATATCCAAACCAGAAAGTTCAAAGCTACCTTCAACTTTCCCACCTTCAAATACTTTAGCCATAGAGCTTAGGTAAGTTACCTCACCTGTCATGACTGAGCCTCGATTTCCACAGAGGTACCATTTTTCTCAAGTTAGCGAAGAAGGTTGAATGAGAAAGTGTGTGGAGACTGTTCAGAACAGTGCCTGGCCCTAGTTAGTGCTCAGGAGACCGTGGTGGTTTCACAACTACTACCGGATGACTGCGCACGATTCTAAGCCATCATCCTGAAGACAGAACTTCCCCACTTTTTCCACATTTACTCTCTGCTCTCTTCAGGGCCCAGGAGAGGCAGAGGATATAATCATTTACCTATCTGCAACGTTCCTGTCTTTGTGTCATTACTGTATGTTGAGTATATGGGGAGGAGAACACTTGTCTTCTATTTTTAATTAATTCTTATTGGAGTATAGTTGATTTACAATGTTGTATTAGTTTCTGGTATACAGCATATTGATTCAGATATTTATATCTATATATTCTTTTTCAGATTCTTTCCTATTAGAGTTTATACCAAGATATTGAATATCATTCCCTGTACAAAAAAAAAACAGTAGGCACTTATTTTTATATCATGTATATCTGCCTTTTTTTTTTTTGCCACACACAATATACTAAATGAAAAAGGACAGGTTATAAAACAGTATGAATATTATAATCCATTTTTTAAGTTTGCAAATAAACATACTTATGCACACAGGAAATCTAAAAGGATATATGCCAAATGTAAAGCGGTTATTGCTCATGGAATAGACTGTGGGAGATATTTTTCCCTTTCTAATTCGCTGTGATTTCCTAAAAAGTCAGTGTGGTAGTGTCCCTGGGCTGCTGAGCCACCCAGGTCCTGCTCATCCAAGTCCACGTCAGGCTGAGGCCACGGGGCACGCAGCCCCAGGAGACCCAGGCCGAGGTCTCCTAGACCCCCTCTGAAGCTTCCCTCCCCTTCTTCTAAGTCATCCCTCCCCACCCTTTGGTAACCAGAAGTTTTTTTTTTTTTTTTTTTTATGCCCACGAGTCTCTTTCTGTTTTGTAAATAGGTTCATTTGTATGTTTTTTTAGATTTCACATATAAGTGCTATCGTATGACATTTGTCTTTCTCTGACTGACTTCACTTGGATGATCATCTCTAGGTCCGTCTGTGTTGCTGCAAAAGGCATTCAGTCTTTTTTATGGCTGAGTGATGAGCCATGGAGAAAGGTGGTGATGAGTGTATTTGGTGTGTGGCCAGAATGTGAACTGTGTTAGGAGGTAGAGTAGACAGTTTCCCAAAATGCCAGCATCAGTGTCTCCCATCACACAAGCTTTCTTCAAGGTGACCCTGCCACTTCTCTGCCCAAGAGGCAGAGCCTCTTTTCTCTCCTCTTGAAGCTGAGCTGGCTTCATGACTTGCTATGACCAGTAAAATGTGACGGCGGTGACACAGGTCTTATAGCTTCATTTAAAAGATGTAATAGGGACTTCCCTGGCCGTCCAGTGCTGAAGACTTTGCTTTCCAGTGCAGGGGGCGCAGGTTTGATTGCTGGTCAGGGAGCTAAAATCCCGCATGACTCTCCAAAAAAACAAAACATAGAAGAGAAGCGATATTGGAACGAACTCCAAAAAGACTAAAAATGGTCCACATTAAAAAAAAAAATCTTAAAAAAAAATGCATAAGCAAACAAACAAAAAAAAAGATTTTACAGCTCTTTTCCCACTCTTAGCAACTTTCTTCTGAGAATGTTGCCTAGAGCCCCTCACGACGGCAGCAACATGGAGAGGCTACCTGCAGTTAAGGTCAACGTGCCTTGGCCGACAGCCCCCGCTGAGCCCAGGCCCCAGCCAATCTGTCACACAGATGCAGTCCTATGAATGATGCTGCGAGAGATGAGTGGAATCGCCCAGGCAACCCATGGAATCGTGAGACAAAAAACAAGCTGTTGAACTATTAATCATGTGAATGAATACCTCCATAATCTTGTTCCCCTCTTCTTACAGGTTAAATTCTTATTCCCTGCCCTTGATACAGCATGAGGAATTATTGATACTTAGACAAATATTAAGATCATAAGGGTCTTTACAGAGTATTATCCAAAGCCACCTTGAATTCTCCATGTTTTGGTAAAGCTGTAATATTCAGAGTGAATTTTTAAATGTGGGGAATTGAATCAATGAGTACCCAGATTCAAATATGAAATGCCGTGATGAAATATGTGGTGTGGGAATGCAAGCAGCTGAACAAGCAGAGTTCTCATCCATCGACTGCTGGCACCCAGGAGAGTCAAAATGCAAGTTGCGTAAAGAAAACTATGAACACGTGTGGTTGATTACAGTCAGTTTGATTAAACACACTCAAAAGAGAGATGATTCCTGCTGAGCCAATCATGAAATGAAAACAAGCATCTGAAAGCACGATGACAGAGTTGGTGACAGGAAGCAAATTTCACCTTGAGATATGATCTTGGTGGAAAATTTTATTTTGGTTACTTCTCCTGGACATCAAATTGCTGACTTAATCATGTTCATCCCCAATGGAAAGAAACCAGAGGCTTCTCCTTTAAAATAAATAATAAGGTCATGAAATTTTAGAGTACTAGTCAATTGGTCTTCTGAACCTGACTTTCCAAGCGGAGAAATTGATGCTGCAGGGCCTTTCCAGAAGTGTGAGCTGAGCGGGCAGGCAGACTGGCTGAGGAACTGCTCACAGATCCCTGGGGCATCCTGTGGATCCTGGGTGAGGGTTGCAAAGTGTCCCTTTTGCCTTTGGAGAGGGCAAGTCTGCCCTGCTTAGCTCTCCAGGGATCCATCCCAGAAGCCTTAGGACAACCTTCACACAAGATTTTTAGTTTGTTTTGCTTGTGTGTGTGTTTTGGCTGTGCTGGGTCTTCACTGCAGCGTGCAGGCTTTCTCTAGTTGCAGAGCAGGGGCTCTAGCACCTGAGATCTTAGTTACCTGACCAGGGATCAAACCCATGTCCCCTGCATTGGAAGGCAGATTCTTAACCATTGGACCACCAGGGAAGTCCCAGCATTTTAGCTGGTGGGCCATATATTTTGTTTTCCTAACCCTTCTTAGCCACATACACACCTATGTCTGTGCTCAGTCACAGTCATGTCCGACTTCTTGCGCCCCATGGACTGTAGCCTGCCAGACTTCTCTGTCCCTGAGATTTTTCAGGCAAGAATACTGAAGTGGGTTGCCACTTCCTCTTCCAGGGGATCTTCCCCACCCATGGATCAAACTCACATCTCCTGCATTGCAGGCAGATAGATTGTTTCCTGCTGAGCCACCAGGGAGGCCCATATACACACGTATAGCTACCTTCTTTTCTATTCTCAGGTCTCTGAAAACTTATTTTCCTCATGTTGAGCATTAGATATGCTTGCTGGAAGAATTCAGACTTTCCGCTATCACGCTAGGCTTACATTGCATTTCCCTTGCCATGCTGAGTGCTGCTGAGCAGTTATAACTGAGACGGACATCAGTGCATCAGAAAAACAATCTGACACTAGGTGTCTGGCTGGCAGACCCTTTAGAGGTCATTTGCTTTCTGGTTAAAATATCGCAAGTTACTGTGTCAAGGATATTTGATCTTCAATTTTTTAAAAATAAGAAACCCATTTTCTCCCTTCTTCTTCTTTTTTTTTTTTTTTTACTAAATGCAATATTTTGGGGCCATTCAAGCTCCGGAAAAGTCCCCTTTTCAGATCAGTGTACATAAATGAACGTCTTTTGTCATTGACTTACACACTAAAATCTGGATGGAAAGTTCTGTTAGGACCTCCCTGCTGGTTCATAATTCACACGCCAATGCAGGGACATGGGTTCTACTCCTGATCCGGAAGATTCCACACGCCGCGGGACACCTAACTTCATGTGCCACAACTACTGAGCTGCAACAAGAAAAGCCTCCGCAATGAGCAGCCCTCACACCCCAACCAGTGAGTAGCCCCCGCTCTCGACAACTAGAGAAAGTCCATGTGCAGCAGCAGAGACCCAGTGTAGCCAAAAATAAAGTTAGTTCTGCTAACAGTGAGCATTGTGTAAGAAATCCCATTACCTACTAAGTTTATAGTAGGTAATGGCATTACCTACTATCACATTCTTTTAAAAAAATAAAAAACGAAAAACTATTTATGTTTTGGACGTTCATTATTTTCAAAATCAAACTTTGGGCTCCAGTTTTGAGATAAACATAAATATTTTTTTTCTAGTTGTTTAAAAGGAAAGCACACATTACTTCTTTATTGAGATAACCAGCACCATTCCATAGTACATCTCTAGAATTCTCCAAATCTTTAAAAGAAACTTAGCTACTGAATTTACTCCAGGACCCCATCCACGTTTCCCCAGCACTCATTTTACAAGAATGTAAATAAACAAGGGCCTACTGTATAGCACAGGGAACTATACTCAATATCTTACAATAATCTCTAAAACAAAGTCTGAAAAAGAATATGTATATACACACACACCCCTGAATCACTCTGACGTACACCTAAAATTAACACAACGTTGTAAACTATACTTCAATTTTTAAAACATGGTTAAAAATAAGTAAAAAAGAAAATAAAAAAAGAATGTAAATAATCTTGTTTCACAAACATGCCCTTCTGCATAGAAGCCTGGGTTCTCCCAGACTCATTGTGGTCTCCAATGATACAGTTTGGTTCTGCTGGTCTTAAAATTTTCTGCAGTTTCGGGCTGCCCTCCCGCCACCCCCCCGCCCACCCCCCAGCCTCCCACCCCCCAGCTGATTCTGTGCAGTTTCAAAACCACAGCAGTAGACCTCTAGCCTTGCAACAGAACATGCATAAACAAGAAAACCGGCAACCTGACGGAGAGACCCCAGGACGGAAAGCTGAGGGTTGGATCCTTAGGCTCAGAACTCACAGCTGGGCAAACAGCACGTGCTGGGTTCCCAGTGTACCTGGCAGAAGGCAGAATTCCTGGCTCTTCTGATTCCTTTCTCTCTTTATTAGCATCATCTCTCTTTTTTAAACCCACAGTCCCATTGAGCACTTCTTCCATGCATCTATGGACAGACCAGCTATTCCAGCCTTTCTTCACTTCTTCCCTTAGAGGCTGGGAGGTGCTTCCATTCAGCTCAGTCCTAACTTTTTTGGGACAGCTGTACTCAGCACGCAGACACTGCATCCTTGAGCATTCCGTCCATTATGAGAAAGAAAAGCAGCAGGCGACTGGAAAAGGGTCCTCCCTGGCCTCTGAGCTTCCCCGACGGCTCAGTGGGTGAAGAATCTGTCTGCGATGTGGGAGACACAGGGGACATGAGTTCAGTCCCTGGATCAGGACGATCCCCTGGTGAAGGAGAAGGAAAGGGCAACCCACTCCAGTATTCTTGCCTGGAAGAATCCCGTGGACAGAGGAGCCTGGCAGGCCCTAGTCCATGGGGTCACAAAGAGTCATACACGACTAAGGAGGCACGGCTTACTGGCCTCGTAGGAGGACGGTGAGCAACATCACCAGGATCAAAGAGAGCCAGGACCAGCTCCTCAGTACCTCTGGCTCTTGCGATCTGCAGCTGATCATCTAATGAGTCATGTGTAAGAGTCTCATCTTCCACAGTCTAGATTCAGCGTCAGCTTCCTGTGAACAGTAAATAGGTCTGACCCAATGAGTTGCCCGAAGGGCTTGGCACATGTAACTGTTCAAAATGTTTGACTTAACAGGATCCAAAGCCTCCTCCAAAAAGATCCAGTATAAATTGAGGGCAGGACCATAATTGCACAGGGCATCACAACAATAGATTTTATAAAGATTCCTAAAGTGTCTCAGCAGTTATTATTCAGGGGGGAAAATCTTACGACTTACAATATCTTTCCCTTTTTTTGGCGGGGGGCGGGGGGAGGGGGGCTGTACTGTGCAGCATGTGGGATCTTAGTTCCGCCACCAGGGATCGAACTTGTACTCCTTGTACCGGGCATGTAGAGTTTTAACCACAGGACTGCCAAGGAAGTCCCCCAAATCTTTCTTCTTACTTTACTTTTTTTGGGTCCTTTTTTTTAAAAAAAAAAGCGAAGTATAGTCGATTTACAGTGCTGTATTAGTTTCAGGTGTATAGCAAAGTGATTCAGTGTGATATATATTCTTTTTCAGATTCTTTTCCATTATAGGTTATCACAAAATATTGACTACAGTTTCTCGTGCTACACAGCAGGCCCTTGTTGGTTATCTATTTTATGTACCTTCTTATTTTTCCCCCCAGAATTCAAGCTCGGAATCTGTCTTCCCACCCTAGCTGTAGATCAGAACCACCTGGAGGGCCCCCTGACCCTACAGCTGCTCTGTTTCAGCTCCACTCCCCTTACCACCAATTTTGAGGCTTTAGATGTGGAATGCATTTATTGGAAAACATACATTTATTTTAAGTTGCCCAGGTAACTGTCTCATGCCTGGTAAGGTTTGGGTCCACTCCTGCCAGAGAACGCTGAAATGCAAGCCTTGTATTAAATCTTCCACACCCTGCAAAATTGCTGGGCAGGCCGGGGTGTAGCACTCTTAACCATTAGCTTCTTATCAGGGCTGGAAGCTACAGTGGTGGTGATTTAGGTTGATCATTTACACTAATTACTGTTGGCCCTCGAGGTGCCTTCTCACTGGTAAGCAACAGAATTGTCTCTTGTGTAATAAGCCCCTTTCTAGCTCATGACGTTGGACATTAGGATGTATTTGAAGCTGCTGTGCTGAGAGTCAAAGGAATGAGGTCGTGTTGGCCGCAAAATAAAAGTTCTATGAGGAGAAAATGTACATGAAGGGCAGGAAGCGTGTACTATTTTAAAAGTCTTTGTTTGCCCAAGGTCATTGCTTAGGCACATCCAGATGACTTTGACAAGGAGACAAAGAATGGCTATACCCCATACTGCCTTTGCTTTCACAATACGCCTGCAGTTCCAGGCCCGCAGTCCTGACCCGCAATCCTGCTCTCTCCCTGCTGACAGATCTCTTCCAGTTAGAGGAGATACCTGTCTTTCTTTCCGTCCTCATGTTTCTGTCCATCCCCAGCCCCATAGCGTGGTTAAGTCAACAGAGCCATCAGAGTTGGGGCAATGCATTTTCTATGGTGATTATTAACCATTCATTCATTCACAGTTGATCCAATATATTGATCTAAGCAGTCATATAGCTGTATTTCCATTAGCAGTTAGGACTCTCAAACACTGAATCAATCTTGTCTCAGCCTGGTAGCCTTTATTATAAAGACAATCTTATTTTCCACTAACACAGCAAATATGCTTGTGAACACAGAGTTAGAAAAGTCTAGGGAGAATCTTATTATCCATTCATCCAACCAAAAAAGGCGGGCCAGTCAAGTCTCATTTCTCCTGTGGCCCAGCAAGTGGAATTGCATTTCTGCACAAGGAAGGCACATTTCCAATGTCAAATTAGAGAAATTTAGAAATGTCATTATGCAACCTGTTATAATTTGAGATATGCTGCCTGAGCTAATGCCTGCCTTTCTAAACCCTAATTTTACATCTGCTTCCTCAAGGATTGCAAGACGTTCTGCTGACGTTCTTACTCTGGAGCAAAGGAGGGCACACTATTACTACTCGTTTTTATAGTGTTGAAAGAGTCCAAAGAAGCTAACTGGTAGAATGAAAGAGAAATTGGATGGAAGCCTCCAGTCCAAGTGTTACCAAGTTCAAGCTCATACTGCTTACAGTATGACAGGCCAATAAATCAGTGTGTCAGGTCAAGGGATAGAGACTTTATTTGCAAAGTGGATAGACTGAGAAGATGATGGACTAGTGTCCCAAAGAACCATTCTGCCTGAGTTAGAATTCAGACTTGTTTTCTACTAAAAGGGAGGGAATAAAGTCAAACATTTCCTGGTTCTGGTCACTAAAAGGGATATGTTAATTTCTTCCTTCCTGCAGGCATTCACAGGTAAGCCTGGGCAGGATATTTCCTATGAACTAAACAAGGGTATATTAGCCTAATATGCAGAGAAGGCAATAGCAACCTACTCCAGTACCCTTGCCTGGAAAATCCCATGGATGGAGGAGCCTGGTAGGCTGCAGTCCATGGGGTCGCTAGGAGTTGGACACGACTGAGCGACTTCATTTTCACTTTTCACTTTCCTGCATTGGAGAAGGAAATGGCAACCCACTCCAGTGTTCTTGCCTGGAGAATCCCAGGGACGGCGGAGCCTGGTGGGCTGCCATCTATCGGGTCGCACAGCGTCGCACAGAGTCAGACACGACTGAAGTGACTTAGCAGCCTAATATTCATTACCTGGGAGGCAGGGTTCACAGTGATGGGCCATTAAGTATAATCTAAGCTTACAGGCAACATTCCTTTAGTGATTAACTTGTAGTAGAATACAAAGGTTCTGCCCTATTATACAAGTTTGCTGCTAACTAGTTATTTAACTTTGGATAGTTTCTTGATTCATTGACTCATGACTTTCTCAGTCATGCATTTTTTTCATTCTGTATTGATTTCTTAAATTATATGCAAATATTTAGAGCCAAAATGTTCACACTTTCAGCTTGAAAGGACAGAGAGGATCTCATGCACTTGAGGTCAATGAGGAGACCGCACCCTTGGCCTGCCTTGTGCCTGGTGAAAGTGAAACTGTTAGTCGCTCAGTCATGTCTGACTCTGCAACTCCATGGACTGTAGCCCACCAGGCTCCTCTGTCCATGGAATTCTCCAGGCAAGGATACTGGAGTGGGTTTCGATTCCCTTCTCCAGGGGATCTTTCTGACCCAGGGATCGAGCCCAGGTCTCCTGCATTGCTGTCAGATTCTTTACTGTCTGAGCCACCAGGGAAGCCCGTGATGGGGCCACTCTTTTTTTTTTTTCCCCAATATTGTACAATATTTTATTGTAACAAAAATATTTAGGTGAGGCTCATAGCAGTTTATTATCATGTAGGTAACTCACTGAGGAGGATGAATCTGATAAACTTTACATCTGACAATATCCCACTAAACATTCAATTAATCTGAGTAATTTGGGGGGGCGGAGAAGATACAAGAAAAAGAAGCATCCCATTTTATGTAATTCCATATTTTTCCACAGAGTTTATAGACAACACAGACTCAAGATACAGTTGTAAATCATTCTAATTCTAACCTTAATCTTAGAATCTGTGACATGTAAAAATTCCAGTCATATATTGCTAGGTATTTGCCAAATGATAATCAAATGTTTTTCATAAAGTGGTTTTAAGCTCATTAGATAATATTCAGATGCTGCATACTGCCATGGTCCTTTTGTCTGATGTTATACATCAGCTCAGATGTTTTAGTAAACTCATGTTTTTTCATCTGTTTAGTCTCTGTGTTATTACTTCTCGATACATAATAGAGATGTAGATGAGCAACAAAAAGATGACAAAGAAATCATCGAGAAAGCCGAGAATTCCAAACAAGGCTTCGGGTACAAAATCTAGAGGTGATATAAGATAGAAAAACACTCCCATCAAACAAAGTATTATCCTGATACAGAACATCCAGAAAAGGCCCCCGACTGAAAACATCTCTCTGAATGCATGCCTCAGTAAAGTGGGGAGGTCCATGATTCTTTCCATAATAGATCTGGGCTGCCCTGAGAATCTCCGGTTATAATCACTGATATCCTGATGCAATGAGACAACATCCTGAGACTGGTCATTTTCACCAAATACTGGTAGCAGTAAAGTCACCGTTTGTCTACAGATCGGACAACTGATGGCCCCAAGCCACGAACCGTATCGCCAGTACGCAACAATGCAGGTACCGCAAAAGAGATGTCCACAGTTGGTCTCCACGGGGAGGGAAGCTTGGTGTAAGCAGATCGGACAGTACATGTCAGTGTAGAACCGCTGTCGGGCAGCAGCAGGTGCATCCTGTTCTGTTTGAAGCCGTTCCCGAAGCACCCTCACTAGCTCTTGGTTTTCTGGGTGAATATTTTGATGTGCATTTCTGAAAAGTGCATATACCAGGGTAGCAATCAAAGCGAAACTGACCACAACAGCCGCAAGGACTTGGTCACTTACTCCTTCTATGACTGAATCATCATCCAGTTTCAAACTTTGAACTTCACCTTGATATCTGGCCATTCCAGGTCTCTGCAGCGCCGGGGACGCCTCGTAGCTCCCGGCGACCTAGGCGCGGAGTGTTTCCGGGGCCGCCCGCCGCCCTTGCGGGCACCACTGGCCGCGGCCCCCGCCTCCTCCTCCTCCTGCGGGCCGGGCGCGGGCGCGGTGCACGCGCTGCCGGGGCCACTCTTACCTTCAAAAATGTTCCCAGCATTTCACAAGTCATGAACTTGATGACTATGGCCCTCTGTTATTTTTAAAAAAAAAAAAAAAAGGTGCTTTTCTTTATTAACTGCATTGAAATACATCATCCAATGAACTTCCAGTCAAAATGCTTGGACTTTATTTTGTGGAGGACAAGTCACTCCAAAAATGTCACTGGGAATGTCCCTGTCATCACTTGTTCCTTTACTGCAGGTCACAGGATCCTCCCCTGCAAAAGGAGGGGTGAGCTTCACGATGTTGGGCCCCATGTCCTGCTTCTACACAAGGTCTGACAGAAAGGTCCTGGATCTGGGAGACGGGAGACCTGGCCATGCACAGCACATAGTAGGCCTGCACATCAAAATGAATTCACTGAATGGAGCCTGCATTCTTGTCTTGAATTCGTAACTAACTAGATCAAGTGATGAGAGTAAGGATCTAAACCTAAGTTTTCCTATATGTGAAACAGAGGAGTTAGACAAGGTCACCATGACTATACCGTTTGGTTCTCAGATTCTATCATTTTATTATTTTATATCCTATCTACCCAGAGCTTGATCTTCCTGTATGAGGCCTGATCGTTAGTAAACTGATCCATGAAAGGGAGCTGGGGAACCTCTCTGAGTATCATTGTTGTCATCTATGAAGGCAGATAATAATCTTAGGGCTGTTTTGTGATTTGAATGAAAGAAAGGAATGAAGTTCCTAGAAATATTCATGACACATGCCCCCCAAACGATAGTTGTTGCTATTTTCATCATTAAATAACAACTTTTCCTCTGCTCTTTTAGTTAATAGAGCTTTGCTAAATTGTGTGTGTGTGTGTGTTCAGTCATTCAAGTCATGTCCAAATCTTTTCGACCCTGTGGATGATAGCCTACCAGGCTCCTCTGTCCATGGGATTCTCTAGGCAAGAATACTGGAGTGGGTTGTCATGCCCTCCTCCAGGGGATCTTCCCAACCCAGGGATCAAACCCCATGTCTCTTATGTCTCCTGCATTGCCAGCTGGATTCTTTACCCTAGAACCACCTGGGAAGCCCTTGCTAAATTAACTGGCCTTAAACTGACTAGAGTATGTAGCGCGGCTGCTGCTGCTAAGTCGCTTCAGTTGTGTCCAGCTTTATGTGACCCCATGGACAGCAGCCCACCAGGCTCCTCCATCCACAGGATTTTCCAGGCAAGAGTACTGGAAAATCAGTAGTCATTGCCTTCTCTGGTATGTAGCTCTAGTCTGTACTTTAAAATAGTCTGTCATGGGGACTTCCCTAAGTGGTTCAGTGGCTAAGACTCCACACTCTCAATGCAGGAGGCCTGGGTTCAATTCTTGGTCATGAAACTAGATCCCACATGCTGCAACGAAGATCTAAAGCAGCCAAATAATTTTTTTAAAAAATAGTCAGTCACGGACTCCAGTGTCGGGCAAATCCAGATTCTTACTAGAATTAGCCACTTATTAGCTCTGTAACCGTAAACAGGTCACTTAACCACTCAGAACCTCAGTCTCCTCATCTGCAAAATATGGATCATTATGCTTGTTTTGAAGGTTTTCTGTGAGGATTAACTGTATGTAAAAAATCTGGCATAGGAGTGGCTCAAAAATACCAGCTATAATTATAAGTCTATGGTGTTAGGCGAGACAGGGCTGGGTTTTTTTTAAACAACTTTATCATCCATGGGAGAAAATAAGTGTAGTCTATTAAATTCCATTCTTCCTGCTGCAGCCTGCAATGATTTCAGCCAGCATTCCCTATGGTGGTTTTAGTCCTCTCACCCCACCTTATCTGAAAATTATCAAGGATCTGATAATAAGTAGGTGACAGAATTTAACCAGTTCCAACAATAAGGATAAGTAGTGCCACCTACTCCCTGTTACAGGGCTACTAAAATACCAGCTCAGAAAACATAAGTAACCCAAACAGTGAGTAATACAAAATATAATCTTGATTTGACCTTGACATGAAGCTTGGATGTTATGGCAACAAACTTCCTCTCTCATTAAGTTCTGCTGGGGATAAAATCAACAGCCATTTCCTGAGTTCACAGCAACTGAAACAAGCAGTTCAAAAACCTACTTGGTTTCAGAGAAGCCCAGCTTGTTCCATGTTAAATATTTGCTACAGAAATCTTCCAGCAATCCACAAAAATGCATAGAACCAAAAACTGTCTATTCAGCAAGTGGGAAATGCATAGAGAATTGATTCTATGAGTTCAGCCAGCACTGGCCAGTCCCACTAACATGCATGTGTTCTTCCTGGCCATCTAGGGGCCTGGGCCAGCCCTCCGGGACAGCTGACTGCAGCCCTTGCTGTTCGTGGCGTTTCCCAGGGTATCTAAGGCACTCTGCTGACAAAGGCCAGACTTACTGGGACTTTCTTTAGTGGCTCAGTTGGTAAAGAATCTGCAGGAGACTGGGGTTCGATTCCCATGTTGGGAAAATCCCTTGGAGAAGGAAATGGCTACCCACTCCAGTATTCTGGCCTGGAAAATCCCATGGACAGTGGAGTCTGGCAGGCCACAGTCCATGGGGTCCCAAAGAGTTGGACACAACTGAGCGACTAACACTTTTCACTTTCTTTATCTGAGAGGCAGGTGTGGGGACATCTCTGCAGGGCTGTTAACCCAAAGCCAAGCAGTGCGCTGTTTAGCCCACAGCTAATAAAAGATCAACCGGACTGTCTTCTTTTAGAATCAGAAAAGGAAAGAATTGAGGACATCTCTCTCCATTCTTATTCCAGCATCAAAACCCATATTAAAACCCAGCGGTTCAAGTGCCAGAGGAAGGCCTTCAGTCCCGAAAGTGCCTGAACTAGGTAAGCAGGGACGTAGAGAAAGAAAGAGCCACATTCCCTGCAGTGAGTGAAACTGATTCTTTTAAAAAGAGCATGTTTTTAAAAAATAAAGTTTTAGTTTATAGTATATTAAATTATAATCCATGATTTCTGGGGATATTGGAGGGAAATAATGTAGAGACAAAGTTATATTATATTTTTTTAACCACCTGACAGTATTTGTATTCTAGAGATAAAGTGAAAGTTGCTCAGTGTGTCCAACACTTTGTGACCCCATGGACTATCCAGTCCATGGAGTTCTCCAGGCCAGAATACTGGAGTGGGTAGCTTTTCCCTTCTGCAGGGGATCTTCCCAACCCAGGGATCAAACCCAGGTCTCCCGCATCGCAGGCAGATTCTTTACCAGCTGAGCTATCAGGGAAGCCCTATTTTAGACATGAAGCTTTCGTGTAAACTTCAGAAACAATATGTGCGTGAACCTTGGCATCGCCAGCTGTAGATCATTCTACTTCAGTGACTCCTGGAAAGCAAGTTATTTTGACCTGATTCGTTTCATGATGTTATTGCACCTTCCCTCAGGAAGATGGGTTTGGAGCATTACCTGACGTGAGACAGGGCAGCTGGAACCTGGGCAGTGAGAAAGAAGCCCCGTGTGCTGCCTCAGGGTCCAGAAGACCCTCCATGCAGGATTCTCAAGCCACTGTGGTGGGTGACAGTCTGTGCTGTTCATGCAGTTTTTTTTTTCCCCCCACAAACATTCTCTGTTCTCTCCTTCTGCCCACTTTTCCGTGACACTGGGCGAGATAGGAAACACAAAGTCCAGGGTTTGTTTTTCAAAAGCCAAACACAGAGGAGACAAGGTTTGAGGGAGAGGCAGAGCCCTGGAGGACATCAGAGGACGGTAATTAGGCTTCCCAGGTGGCACGATCCCTGAGTTGGAAAGACCCCCTGGAGGAGGACATGGCCACCCCCTCCAGTGTTCTTGCCTGGAGGATCCCATGGACAGAGGAGCCTGGTGGGTTACGGTCCATAGAGTTCCAAAGAGTCAGACATGATTGAAGGGACTTAGCAAATATGTGGGTGGTGAGTTGGGGCTCTCCTAATGGGACTAATGCCCTTTTAAGAGCAGGAAGAGAGGCCACAGACAGGATCAGCGCTCCCATAAAAGAGACGCCCCCATCCCCATCCCAGAGCTCCCTAGCCCCTTCCACCACGTGTGGATACAGTGGGATGTCTTGAGAAAGAAACTTCTGTTGTTTATGAGCTACCCAGACTATGGGATTTTGTTACGGCAGTACAAACAGACTAAGTGACTTTCTATTTTCAAACCATCCTGAATTTTAATTTTGAGAGTCCTATGATTTTCACTCACCAGAAGTAATAATAAATAGGATTCTATCCTATCTTTTGTATTTTACTAAAAAAAAAGAAAAAAGAAAAAAAGTCACATTCACCTGGAGCCAATGCTCCAGTGCTTTACTGCTTTTTATTTTTGCCTTTTAAAAGACTTACAAGGTCTAGCAATTTATTTAACCTCCCTAACCCTCTAGGCCTTCCCTGGTGGCTCAGAGGTTAAAGCGTCTGCCTGGAATGCAGGAGACCCGGGTTCAATCCCTGGGTCGGGAAGATCCCCTGGAGAAGGCAATGGCAACCTGCTCCAGTACTCTTGCCTGGAGAATCCCATGGAGGGAGGAGCCTGGTAGGCTACAGTTCATGGGGTCGCAAAGAGTCGGACATGACTGAGCGACTTTACTTACTTACTTAGAACCCTCTAGGGGTCTTCATATACGTCTATATGAACCCTATATGTGTCTTGATCTGCAATACTGAGAACACACTGATTGAACTGACAAAGAACCATGCACAAGGGAGGCGCTGATCTCCCGTCTCTGGCTATTTCACGCCTGGTCTCCATGGCTTTGCCACCATGAATTAGTCTCTTTACCCATGTTTAGTCAACGCTGAGTGAACCCTGGGTACTTGGCAAATAGAGTGTGATAATAAAAACTCCTTCGTGATAATCATGTGCTTGAACATTTATCAAGTGTTTCATGGTTCACAAGGCAGGTCCAGATAGTCAATGGGGTTTGATACTTTTAGCAACTGTATGAAGTAGGTATCGCTATGTGTTTCTGGCATAGGGAAGGACAAACCCGACTCCATAATAGAACTGCTTTTTTGCTCTAAGCTTTGTGCTCTGTTACCTGTGCTTAGTCTTGCTGACCGTGCCTTTCATAAAAGAATGTTACCTATAGCCTGAAACACACAGGATAGCCTATTCTTAAGACTCTGACCTTTAAGAAGATAACATTTTTCCAGTCACACAGAAATAAAAAGTTACAGAATGGAGAAAAACATTTCTTTTGTTGGAAATTGACAGAAACACCCTGAACTGACCTACATGGACAGCTGCAACAACAAAGGAGTCGGACATCAACAAACCATGCCCTTCCCTCACCTTGCCTTCAAAAGTGCTTTGCTGAAACCCTTTGGAAAGTTTGCAGTTCGGGCGGCATGAGCCACCCATCTCCTTGCAGGGACCTGTAACAAACCTTCCTTTGCTCCAGACTCTGACATTTCAGTTTGTTTGGCATCACTGTACATACAGACTGGGTTTGGTCACACTTCTTACAGTGGTTAAGAATCCATCTTCCAATGCATGAGATGTGCGTCCGATCCTTGGTCAGGGAATTAAGATCCTACACGCCACGGAGCAACTAAGCCCATGTCCCTCACCTGGAGAAAGTCCACACGCTGCAACGAAGACCCAGTGCAGACAAAAGAAAAACCAAAGCAGAGAGCTAGAGCAAGAGGGTGTGGTGAAGGGCCCAGCTCATTGCCTGTCGTCTTGCAGAGGTTCCATAAAAGACTGGGTTGTTTCCACAGTGATGCGGAGCTTGTTTCAGGTCCCATCTTCATTCTCTATGAGTTCTGAATTCTTCTTTGATGACAGAGGCACTTCTTTTAACCAGAAATTGGAAATGGAAATGTTATGTTCTTCATTTTGCTTCATAATAAACATTACATAAATGTGTCTGGTTCTTTGAACTCTCTCAAGAAGGCTCTTGATAGAAAACACTAAGATAAAAGGATATTTGTAGTCAGTAGCCCCGGGCTTCCTTCTCAGACTCATTTCTTGCTCTTTGTCCTGTCTTCCTTCTTCCTTGTTCTCTTGTGTTACTGCTGCTGCTACTGCTAAGTCGTTTCAGTCATGTCCCACTCTGTGCAACCCCATAGACGACAGTCCACCAGGCTTTCCCCCGTCCCTGGGATTCTCCAGGCAAGAACACTGGAGTGAGTTGCCATTTCCTTCTCCAATGCATGAAAGTGAAAAGTGAAAGTGAAGTCGCTCAGTAGTGTCTGACTCTTCGCCTGCAGCCTACCAGGCTCCTCCGCCCATGAGATTTTGCAGGCAAGAGTACTGGAGTGGGGTGCCATCGCCTTCTCCGTCTCTTGTGCTATTTGGCTTCTTTTCTTGCCCGAGGAACAGGTTGTTGCTGGTGGGGACAGTGGAATCACACTGCCTGGTTCAAGGCTTTGCTGCTTACCGGCCGCATGACCTCAGTAAGCTCCTCAACCTCAGACTTGTCACTTGTAGCATGGAGATGTGGAGTCATTCACTTTGTAACCTGATTGCAGTGAAACGGGCCCACATAAAGAACCCAGCATAGCACCTGGCCTTTAGAAAGTGTGCTACACGTGCCAAGTGCCGTGGTCTCTCAGGAAAGCCCTTTCATCAGCTCACCTGGACTAAAGTGTATCAGACTTTTTGTTGTTGTTGTAGGCTTCTGTACATTTTTGTTTAATGATATGATCCTTGGAAGAAAAGCTATGACCAACCTAGACAGCATACTAAAAAGCAGAGACATTACTTTGCCGATAAAGGTCCATCTAGTCAAAGCTATGGTGTTTCCAGTAGTCATGTATGGATGTGAGAGTTGGACTATAAAGAAAGCTGAGCACGAAGAATTGATGCTTTTGAACTGTGGTGTTGGAGAAGACTCTTGGGAGTCCCTTGGACTGCAAGGAGATCCAACCAGTTCATCCTAAAGGAAATCAGTCCTGAATATTCATTGGAAAGACTGATGCTGAAGCTGAAGCTCCAATACTTTGGCCACCTGATGTGAAGAACTGACTCAGATGAAAAGACCCTGATGCTGGGAGAGATGGAAGATGGGAGGAGAATGGATGACAGAGAATGAGATGGTTGGGTGGCATCACCGACGTGATGGATATGAGTTTGAGTAAGCTCTGGGAGCTGGTAATGGACAGGGAGGCCTGGCATGCTGCAGTCCACGGGATTGCAAGACTCAGACATGACTGAGCGACTGAACTGAACTGATGGTCCTCAAACACGGAGACTAAACCAGAATGGCCCCGGAAGCTAACCACCTTGCTGGGTTCTGAGTCAACAAGCCTGGATGGGGCCAGGATGCTGACCTCCAAGCAGGCCTGAGGGGACTGGTGTTCAGACACAAGTATAAGGGGAAGAGCAAAAGCTTTGGAGGCAGAGACCCGAGTGGATTTAAAGTCATGTGACCTGAGACCTATCACTCAACTCTTCACACCACATCCAAAAACTCGGCATAAAAACACCTCTTCTGGGCTTTCCTGATGGCTTAGCGGTAAAGAATCCACCTGCCAATTTAGAGGACATGGGTTTGATCCCTGGTTCGGGCAGATCCCACATGCCGCAGAGCAACTAAGCACCAGGGCCACAACTGCTGAGCCTGTGCTCTAGCGCCCTCAAACCACAACTACCGAGCCCATATGTCCTAGAGTCCGTTCTTCCCAACAAGAGGGCTAACCACGATGAGAAGTCCATGCACCCGCCGAGATCTGAGAGTAGCCTCTACCTGCCACAACTACAGAAAAGCCTGGGCAACAACGGAGACACGGCACAGCCAAAAAAATAAAAAATACGTAAAAGTTTCCAAAAATTAAGAAAATATGTCTGTCATGGGGTTATCGTGTGGAAAAAAACGGTAGAAAGTGTATAAAGCCTCTAGCACAGGAGGATCTCAGTGCCGGAAGGTAGTGTATACAGAAGGAACCTCAGAGAAGTTCTAATTAAGCCTCTTTATATTAGGAAAGAAAAAACAGATTTATGCAGTTAATAGATGCTCAAAAGATACTTAGAGAAAGGAGACCAGACCTTGAACGTCAGCGCTGGGATCTGAATTTGTCTTTCCTGTAAGAGTCAAACTCAAGACCTTAACAAGACTCCAGGCTCTGCGGAGCCCACACTCGTCTGTCATGTTGTGAGTTAGGGAACCCTCTTGGGAGGCATCTCTAGGAGGAGGAGTGATGACCACACAGCACTAGATTGGTAATGGTGGGATTTTAGGCACCAGGGAGGGAACCAGGAAACCAGTGAAGCTGCTCAGTCGTGTCTGACTCTTTGTGACCCCGTGAACTACAGCCTACCAGGCTCCTCCATACATGGAATTTTCCAGGCAAGAATCCTGGAGTGGGTTGCCATTTCCTTTGAAGTCTTACTTAACTGTAGCATGATATGGGAGAAGGAAGTTTCTCCTCCCCTTTCTCCTCTTCCTGCCTTTCTCCTGCCTTTCATTCTTTGGCAGATACTCTGTTCAGAACTGTGGCCTAAGGGGAGTCAGAGGGCTTCCTCCTTACCTCTCAGCGTGACATTCTGAGTTAGATACTATGTTACCCTAGCAGTCTGGTGCCTGCCATCCCATTATCACCAACAGTTTCTTGAACAGAAGAAGCAGAGGCTAACTGCCTTGTCATCCAGCACAACTGGAAGCTGCTGTCTGTTGTCATGAGCACCTCTTCCTTAAAAAATGAAATTCTTCTTCTCATTTCCACCCTCAAAGTTGCATAGGAAGGTTGGAAATACTCTACTACATGTTTCGAATTTCAAAGTGGAAAGGGATGTAAGGAATCATGCTTTCAATCTTTTCTGACCGTAACACACAGCAAGAAACACTTTTGCACGTGACTCAGGACACACACACACATACGCATTCTGTTCTATTTCACATTTTAACATCTCGTTGACCTACTAAGTTGGTTTCTTGACCCGTTAATGGGTCACGATGTGAAGTTTTAAAAATACTGGTAGAGATCACAGTTCAACTTCTCCGTGTTGTATGGAAAAAAAAAATATCAAAAGCCCAGAAAAATAAAGTGACTTGTCCAAGGTCAAATAGCCAATAGATACAGAGAATAACCAGTTCTGAGGCAAAGAGGGCTGAGACAGGATGTAGAGGAGATTGGCGAGATGAGGGAGTAGGTAGTAGAGGTCAGTAAGCCAGTGAGTCAGCATGAAGCTTTGTGTGTCTCACAAATACGTCCTCACACGTACAAACTCCACAAGCTATGGGGGCTTGGGGAGGGTTCTGAACAGGCAGCTAGGCAACCAGGGCCATGCTTTGAAACTTCTGGTGGCCAGGGCACTCAGGATGTAGTGGGGGTGAGGCAATCCTCTTCGTTATGCTATACCTTCTCTCGTCCTTTGCAATAGCATCTTTCCAACCCTTGGGCACATTCCCATCTGCTGCAGGGATCTCCCCCCTGGGATTCCTGTCTTCACTTCCTGCTACGAGCCCTGGTGATTTCAAAACACACCCAGATGCCTCTAACATCAGTATTCATAGTTCTATGCTTCCTTGACTCCGATGATGCCATTCTACCTTCACCACCTGAAACAAGACTACACCTTAGACCATACTCTCCCTGGACACTGTTCTCAGATCTGATCCTATGGAACTGCCCAGATTCATCTCCACCCACCCACCTTCAATTCCAGCAAGCATTTAATGCTACTAATGTTCCAGGAAATTCATGAAGGGTGGAAAATACCAAGACATGTAATACACAATCCCGTGCTCAGGAAGACCCTAATCTGGGGATAGAAAGACAGACTTACAATCCAGGGTGGGTATACTCCATGCTGCTGGTGGTGGCAATAACGGTAGCAGTTAACAAACATAACTAACACTTGTTTGGTGCTTCTTATGAGCAGGCATTATTCTAAGTGCTATGTGGATACGAACTCAGTTGTCTTAAATAAGTAAAGGTAATTTGGCTGGCAGGTGTCAGAGCCAGGATTCACAGTCAGATAGCCTGGCTCTAGGAGCTATGCTAAAAACCGTCAATGATGAAGAGAGACACATGCTGCTGTGGGAGTCTACTGGGAGGACCCCACGGAGCATATCCCAGAGAAGGCGACCCCTGACATGAGTCTTGAAAGGTAATTAGATTCAGCCAGTTGGAGATTGTGGATTGGAAGGAGGCGATCCATGTAGAAAAAGTCATGAGTTGGAGGTGAAAAATGATGGACAACATTATGGGTAAAGCAATCAGTTTAGCTTGGCTGGAATGTAGGATGCATGCGTGGGAACAGCAAGAGATAAGGTAGGTGAGATACAAGTTTCATTTCTTTCTGTTCCCTGGCACACGATGTTTGGGGCTCCAAAATGTTGGAAGATGGTATGGCCTCTTTGAAATCTTTCTTTATGCCTGAGGCCCAGAGGTTTTCCTTCTTCTACTGTTTGTCTACATTTGTTCCTACAGCATCTGCGTTGGGCCTCACACCATCTCAGCATCTGCCTTGTCTCGCCCTCTGCGGGCCCTTAAGCGTCCCTCCCTGAAACTAAAACAGAGCTCTGCACGTTGTAGATACTTACTTCCTCGTCCAACTAGTTCCAGGAAGAATTCAGGGGAGCTTTCAAGCACCTATTTGACACACACAAAAAAGCCTCTGATTCAAATTGAGACAAAGCCTGACTCAGGTCTGGTGATAGAGACGAAGTATGGGTTTCTTGGAGGCCAGTGGTCACAGGAGAGGGAAAGGGGGTTTTAGGAAGGGCTAGGCTATAACCTGTGGCAGATAGCAGGCAAGTCCACAGAGCAGAGCAGGCTGAAGTCACTTCCTGATGCGGTGGGACTCCGGGAGCAGAAACAGAAAGAGCCACAGAAGTGACCCAAGATGACCTGAAGTTTATTCCCTTGGTTTCAGTCCAAGAAAGCCACTCCTGGGCCCCTCTCAGGGCTCAGCCTAAAGACTGCCTGGACAGGGACTGGCAGGGGCAGCCCAGAGGGCTCGTCAGTAACGTCACCGGGGGACAGTGGGCTCAGCACCAGTGCTCAGACATTCTTGGGTTGGCTGGGCGCCGCCTCTGCTTGGGAGGCCATGAGGCCCACGGATGCCATAGGTTTAGGAGCCTCACAGTGGGGATCACGTGCTCCTGGCGTGAGAGAGAGGGGCTCAAGCACAGCTGCAGTTTCAGACAAGCCAACAGGGATGGACCAACTAGGTGATGAGTTGACTCCCAGATTATACTGCCTGACTGATGTGGTTAGAAAAAAACAGCAGTTAAGAGTCCAGTCAAATGGACCTTATCACCACAGTGACCTCCATGAGGCTACTTTGGGGCAGGATAACTCTGCAGCTGGTGTAGTTTATTGGTGAATAAAAGTACCAGCTTTGGAGCTGGGCCCGGATGCAGATGAGACTCTACAGCTTATGAAACAAAGCACTTAACCTCTGTGAGACTCCAGGTCCTCGTCTGTAAAAGGAGAAGAACATCTCTCTTAAAGAGCTGCCACGAGGACTGAGTGTAAGCATGCTTATAAAATGTCAAGTGCAGTAACTGATACTTATTAAAAATTCCAGAAGTTGTGGTTTATTATTATTTTTTTTGGAGTATAACTGCCTTATATGTTGTGTTAATTTCTGCTGTACAACGAAGTGAGTCAGTCATATGCATACATCTGTCCCCTCCCTCTTGAGCCTCATCCACCCTTCTAGGTCATCACAGAGCACCGAGCTGAGCTCCCTGTGCTATACAGCAGCTTCCCATTAGCTATCTGTTTTATACATGGTAGTGTATATATGTCAATCCCAACCTCCCGATTTGTCCCACCTTCCCCCTCACCCGCTGTGACCGCATGCCCATTCTCTACGTCTGTGTCTCTATTCCTGCCCTGCAAAGAGGCTCATCTGCGCCATTTCCCCAGATTCCGCATCTGTGCGTTCATATATGGTATTTGTTTTCCTCTTTCTGATTCACTTCCCTCTGTACGACAGTTTCTAGGTCCATCCACGCCTCTACAAATGACTGTATTTCACTCACTGCAGCTCTGTTTACAATAGCCAGGCCATGGAAACAAGCTAAATGTTCAATATCAGATGTATGGATAAAGAAGACGTCGTACGCATTAATATATACCATGGAATATTACTCGGCCACTAAAAGGAACAGAGTGGTTATTTTTACTTCAAGATTCATTGTCTTTAAAGTAAAAAAAAGTCTGGGTTGGGGGATTGTAATCAGGTGGCAAGTAACTTAACTTTGTCAGCAAAAAGTTGGTTGTTTTGTTCTTGTCTTGGGTGGCAGGACAATTTTGCTTCAACGATAATAGCCTTTCTGTTGTGTGGATTTAACTGGGGATGCTTCCAAACATGGTAGTTATCTTGCTAAATAAGAGACAGGAGGGTTCCATTCACATTTCTTCAAAGTGCATACTTACCAGGATGTGCATTTGCAAAGCATTTCTTGAGAATGATATGAAAGTAAATATCATAAGATATCATAAGTCAATACCATGAGCATTTTGAAAAGTCTGGCATGCTTTGGCATTATAAATTTTTTATAAACTTTAAAATAGATATGTCAATGCTATTTCTGACTGTACACATATGTATGTTTTCTTACAATAAATAGAAAACCGAATGCTCTCTGCTCTGTGTTTTACTCTTTAGGAGAATTATGAATGACTGAAGGGAAAGAGTAGCTTTTTAAAAAATACACCTGAAAATCAATCATGAAGAGTCAAGATAATTTTTTTTAAAAGCCACTGTCTCCTTCTGTTGTTGGGGCACACAACAAACTGTCCCCCTCAAAAGGTTTCTGGATTTATATATTTCTTCATATTTTATATTTCTTTGTATAAAATCTGTTTAAAGCCACCCTTGATTTCATCATAGTTTTATAAGAAAGTGGGCTGGAGCCACCTTGTTTGGCCAGGTTTGTGGGCAGGAGGCCCTAAGGGCTGTTCAAGATAGTTCCTCAACACAGATGGGGGCACGCACAGGCAAAGCGGCACACAGAACCCACCTGTACGGTGATCCTGCACCTGGCCTTGCTCGTGAGAGCCCAAAGAGATGGGTGCTGTAGGGGCTGACTGCAGGAAAGTTCCAAGGGAAGGAGAAACAGAGAGGGCGCTGAGGAGTTGGGGGCAGGAGTAATAAGAACCAGCGCTTCCTGGGATTCTTGGCTCCGTAGCAGTTCGGCCTGAGGCTCTGCACATATTTTTCTCAGTTCATCCTCTAATGACTATGTGAGATGAGATG
Source organism: Oryx dammah (assembly GCF_014754425.2). NCBI lineage: Eukaryota > Metazoa > Chordata > Mammalia > Artiodactyla > Bovidae > Oryx > Oryx dammah. Next base: position 6,757,952 of record NW_024070188.1, read on the forward strand.
ATTATCCTGTTAGGAGGATGTGGGAGGCAGATAAATCTCAGGGACATCAAGTGACTTGCTGAGATCACACAGGGGCTTTGCATCTCTTCTTCCTGATTCCAGGGCTCATTCTTTCACTGGTAGAACAACAAAGCCTCAGGGAGGCTGGTCCTAAACGTGCACCGATCTCTGAGCTCAGGGACTCCTGGTAGTCACATCAAGGGGTTGGACAGGTGATCTCCATAGTCCTTTCCACCTCTCACATGCTGCCCCTGTCACTTTGGGAAGCTCTGCTCAGTGATCCAGGGAAACAAAGAGAAAATGCACGGAGCATCTATTTACTAAGTCCCAGATATTGTCTCTCTGTTTAATTTGTATATAAATTTTCATATAAATGAAAACTATCAAAATCTTGGGACTTCTTTGGGACTTTTTAAACTCCTATAGTTAAAAATCTGCCTTGCAATGCAGGGGACAGCCGTTCGATCCTTGGTCAGGGAACTAAGACCACACATGCTGCAGGGCAGCAAAGCTCACAAGCACAGCTACTGAGCCTGAGCACTCCAGAGCCCAGGCTCCACGGCTAGTGAGTCCGTGCACTGCAGAGATCTCACATGCTGCAACTAAGGTCCGAGGCAGTCAAATAGAAAAATAAATAAATATTTTAAAAATATCAAAACCTTGATTCCGCAGTTATTAAAATTTTGCCACGTTTGGTTCTTCCATGCTGCTGCTGCTGCTGCTGCTAAGTCGCTTCAGTCGTGTCCAACTCTGTGCGACCCCATAGACGGCAGCCCACCAGGCTCCCCCATCCCTGGGATTCTCCAGGCAAGAACACTGGAGTGGGGTGCCATTTCCTTCTCCAAAGCATGAAAGTGAAAAGCGAAAGTGAAGGTGCTCAGTCATGTCTGACTCTTCGCGACCCCATGGACTGCAGCCTACTAGGCTCCTCCGTCCATGGGATTTTCCAGGCAAGAGTACTGGAGTGGGGTGCCACTTCCATACCTATCTATCTACCATCTATTGAAGGAAAGTTGCTGCTGCTGCTGCTAAGTTGCTTCAGTCGTGTCTGACTCTGTGCAACCCCAGAGACGGCAGCCCACCAGGCTCCCCCATCCCTAGGATTCTCCAGGCAAGAACACTGGAGTGGGTTGCCATTTCCTTCTCCAATGCATGAAAGTGAAAAGCGAAAGTGAAGTCACTCAGTCCTGTCGACTCCTAGCGACCCCATGGACTGCAGCCCACCAGGCTCCTCCGTCCATGGGATTTGCCAGGCAAGAGTACTGGAGTGGGTTGCCATTGACTTGGCTCAAAATAGCCTTGAGTTAAAACTCCCCTCCAGGTCTTCCCTACCATTCTATGCAAAACAAAGAACTCTCTCACCCAAAGGGAAAAAAAAGAGGACATTAAGGTTGATTACACCCAGCTCCCAGCCGGTCCAGCTTCTGGCTGATCTCCAGAATTCCTTGCCCCAGCCTTTTGCTGCTGGGCTGCCGTCTATGGGATCACACAGTCGGACACGACTGAAGTGACTTAGCAGCAGCAGGCCCAGCCTTTTAAGAGATAACTAATCCGAAACAACCTTGGAGGAGAACAGGCCCCCTTAAGACAGTAGCTTTCCACATATATGCCTACACATACTTACTCTTTTCTTGGGCTAGCAGCAGCTCAGAAATCTGACTGCTGCCCCCTCTCGTCTCATCAGGGGTGATCTGTTCCTGTAAACTGCCGATCTTGTTCTTTTTCCAAACCTCGCCTTCTCTAACTCCTTTACCCTATATCTATAATCTATCATCTATAAGAATTTTTGAAACAAAGTAACAGGTGAACATCTCAAGATTTTGCCTCTAAATATTTCATTCTGTATCTCCTTAAGAATAGGGATATTTTCTTACATAAGCATAAAGCACCATTATCACACCTCAGAAAATTAACAATAGTCTCCTATTTATATCCAAGTTTAACAGACAGTCCAGATTAAAATCTCCTTGTGCCCAATTGCACTGGTAGATTTTACTTGCGTTTTTGAACCAATATTCAATCAAGCTTGACTCACAGTATTTGGCTAAACAAGGTAAACAAGAACAGCTCCTCAAACTCTGCTGTTTGTTTTATGATATTGACTTTTAGAGCACAGGTCAAAGTTTGGTAGAATAACCCTTATTCTGGATTTCTCTGATTGTTTCCTTGTGGTGTTACTTAACTTTTCCTCCTGATTTTTCCTATAAACTGGAGGTTAGGTCTAAAGACTGGATTGGAATTATATTAAACACGTTAGATGGGGATACTTCAAAGATGATTGTACTTCACATCACCTCAGTCAGGAGATACAATGCCAGGATGTTAAATGATGTTAAATATGATCACTTGGTCTTTCCATTGTAAAGGTGGGATTCTCTTGAAAATCTCTCTGGCAGAGTGTGGATCATCCATTCTGTACTTGATAGTAAACACACCCTTTGTTATTTAATTGTATATATTGTTTAAGTGATAGTTACAAAATGGTGATTTTCTAAATTTTCATTTCTTCTTCCTTTATTTGCAGGCATACCTTTGTAAAAGGGGGGGAAAAAAGAGCTTTTCCTTACCTACTGGGAATGAATTACAGTTTCTTTTTAAAAGGCAAGGTAAGTGCCCCCTTTTCTTTGCTAACTTTCAGAATAAGAAATAGCCATGGTCACTTTCAATGGTGATAAACTGGGGTTTTTTCTGTCTCTCTTTAACAGAGATATGGACTTGTGGCTTTTTATTGATTCAATTTTTATAGTCAATTGGAATCATTTTTGGTTCAAACTGCCCCAAATTTGGCCAGAGGGAGCTCCTTCAATTAGGCTGGATCCTGTGTCCTTTGAGATGTCCCCATGGTTCTTTGAGCCCTTCCTTGCTTTTTAGCACAAGAAAATGTCCTGGGCTCACCTTGCATTTTCCACACCCCAGGTCCAGAATAAGGAGCCTTGAGATGTTTTACTGGAGAATAGTATCTAAAATCCCAAATCTCTGAACTTGGAGAGTTCATTGTTATTGCAGTGTTATTGCCTAAAAGCTCTCTTCATGGTTAAAGCTAAGAAATGTATTTAAATCATGAGTTCAACTTTCAAAATTTTATATCATACCTCCTCCCTCATATCAGTTTCTGTGTGTATGTATACAGTCTCTAATGACATTAAAATATTTACTAATTTCCTTTAGTTTATAAAAGATATAAAGTAGAATGGCAGAAGTTTAGATTTTTTTAAGTGGGTATTTCTTTTTGTCCTTATGTTAGGTAGGCAGAACAGGGAAAAGGAGTCCAAAATGGCAGTGGCTACAAGACAAGGAAGGGAAAAGCCCGCGAAAATGAAACAAATGAAGATCCGAGGACCAGAGTGAGGACCTCAGGTAAAACAAACAACACTCCTGGCTGGCCCAATTTACATAGGATAGGCCCAGGGAGAGATAAACATATAAATAGAAGAGCCAAAGCTAGCTCTCTCTCTCTCTCCCATGCGCTGGGGCGCTCTTCTCCTCGTGTCTTTAGATCGACGTGCCCTCACGCCTCGAAGATGGATTTTCCTGCTATCTTCTAAATAAAATAGAGCTGTAACACTGATTTGTCTAAGAGCTATAACACGGTCCATTCGAGACCTGAGAGCTATAACACGGTCTATCCAAGACCTGAGAGCTGTGACATGCCGAGGGGGCTTTAATGTCCGTCACTCCAAATCTTTGTTGTGACGAGACAAAGAATCGAGGAACATACACTTGCGTGACACTTAGAATATACTCAGTTAAAGATGAGTAGTAAGGGTTTCCCTGGCGGTCCAGTGGTTACGAATCCACCTGGCAATGCAGGGGACATGGATTCAACCCCTGGTCCAGTAAGATTCCACATTCCAAGAGCCACAACTACTGAGCCCACGTGCAGCAACTACTGAAGCCCACTCACCCTATAGCCTGGGCTCCAAACCAAGAGAAGCCACCACAATGAGAAGGCTGTGCACCTCAAGAAGAGTAGTCCCTGTTCGCTGAAACTAGAGAAAGCTTGCCCGCAACAATGAAGACCAGCATAGCAGAAAAAGAAAAAAGATGAACAGTAAGAGTACTGTATTCCAAAATCACTTGAAAGAACTATTTTCTATATTTACTAAGTTATCCGTATGTAACCAGGAAGGGTTAATTATGACTCCAGGCCAAATCTGTTCCTCTTGCTTTAAGTTTTGCTGCTTTTGTTATTATAAGCATATTTAATGGCTTGCCTTAGGGAACCTTGCCCTCCTCTGCCTGTTAAACTAAAGTGCCTTTGTTCATAACCTTGTAAACCTGCAGATGGCAGGAAGAAAGAAATTAAGGCATCCCTCTGCCTGAAGCTTGCCATTCTAGGAGTTATTTGCAACAATTAAATGGTCTTTTTACCTTGTTTCCTTACCTTCCTCCATCTCTGATTCATAAAAGAACCTGGCATCCATGCCCCAACATGACGGTTATTTTGAGACATTAGTCCGCAATCTTCCCGGTCAGCCAGCTTTCCAAACAAAGTCGTATTCCTTGCCTCGACACTTCATCTCCTAGTTATTGGCCTATTGTGCAGAGAGCAGAAGGAGCTTGGACTTGTTAAATAGAGTAACTTGTTTTGGTCTGATTTCAAATTTGGTTTGCTTTTGTTTTCTTTGTAAGTTTTAGTTTTGAACAGGTAAGACGCTTTTGAGCCTTTCTGTGGCTCAAATTCAAAATTACATAAAAATATACTGTGAAGAAAGCCGAGCGCCGAAGAATTGATGCTTTTCAACTGTGGTGTTGGAGAAGACTTTTGAGAGTCCCTTGGACTGCAAGGAGATCCAACCAGTCCATTCTAAAGGAGAACAGCCCTGGGTGTTCTTTGGAAGGAATGATGCTAAAGCTGAAACTCCAGTATTTTGGCCACCTCATGCGAAGAGCTGACTCATTGGAAAAGACTCTGATGCTGGGAGGGATTGGGGGCAGGAGGAGAAGGGGACGACCGAGGATGGATGAGATGGCTGGATGGCATCACCGACTCAATGGACATGTGATTAGTCGCACAGTCGTGTCCGACTCTTTGCGACCACATGGACTGTAGCCTACCAGGCTCCTCTGTCCATGGGATTTTCCAGGCAATAGTACTGGAGTGGATTGCCATTTCCTTGACATGAGTCTGAGTGAACTCCAGGAGTTAGTGATGGACTGGGAGGCCTGGTGTGCTGCAACTCATGGGGTAGCAAAGAGTCGGACATGACTGAGCGACTGAACTGAACTGAACTGATAGTTAAAGAAATCAATTTTTTTCATCCACATCCCCCTCCACCTGCCCCTCACCCTTCCTCCCTACCTCCAGGTAACTAACACTTTCATTTCTGTTGGTTTGATACTCTGCATGTGTATGTGTGATTTCCTCTCCCCTTTACACAAAAGAAAGCGATCTACATTTACTGCGCTGTGCCTCGTTTTCTTCCTAACAATATTAACAATGCATGCTGAGAATCCATCTAGTTCCTACATATCTTCCTCATTGTTTTTTGTTACTGCAGCCTTTATTGTGGTCCTACACTTTTGTTGCTGTTTGGTCTCAAGCAGTTTTGCTTGTATTGTTACTTAGTGGCTCTTTTTGCCTTTGTTCGCTCTTCTGGTCCTCACAGGCATTTGAGTTCTTGACCTCTGCTAAAGCTTTCCAGTGGGACAGAAGCAGGGAACCCAAGTCCAGTCAATTCCCAGATTTATCCCATTAATTGCTTTTGGTGGAGATAAGGTTAATGAGGAACCTAACTTGGCTGTTTTCCCTCAGATCCAGCCTCAGGCACCCTGGGCTTTTTTCTGTTTCCATGGAGAGCTGCGGGTTAATGACCAAGGGGAGGGTGCTGATTTAATACAGCTTGGAATTAACTTCCATGTTTTTTTTTTTTTTTCCCTTCCCTTTCCCTTCTCTACTATGTACAAATTGGAATCATTTTCCTCTTGTGCTAACTTATAGGCAATTAAAAAAAGAAAGAAAACAGAACACAAGATTTTACTAACATTCAAAAGACACATCATTAGATTGAAGAAAGATTTTACTGCACACTGGAGTTGGAGATTTCATCTTCAAAATTCATGTCTTAGATTTCTCGGAATAACTTTAAATATTCAGTATGTGAGTTCTCTTAATGCAGACTTTTTTTTCTGTGCTCATCTTCAAAGCTCATAACACACACATTCTCTTATTTTCTTTTTGCTGGGTAATTCTTTGGCAGGTATATTCTTTCAAAATTCATTTCTTAAGTCATTTGTTTCGTTTCTGCCCCACTCATTAAAAAAAAAAAAAAGATGGAAAGACCATTTTGGTGAAATTAAAAGCTTTTTGCCTTTGCCTGCAATGATTTTCTTCTGACCTTTGAGTAATATGGCAGAAAGAAACTAATGCAATACAGTGTGCTTATCATCTAAGCCACCCATGCTAGATGCATGACTGTCGCCTGGCTTGTGAATTACTTACACTCTAGCACTCACAGAATAAATTAATCAAGCTCTGAAGAGATCCCCTAGTAGTCCTTGAAGGATACCTGTCTCATAGGAATCTGAAGCCCTGGATGAGGGTCAACGTCCTTTTCAGCCTTGCAGTCAGGAGCAGGAGCAAAGTGATGATTACCTCCTGGCCTGAAAGGAAGAGAAGGGAGAAGAGGGCGTGAGTGGGAAGAGACGGAAGAGTAGATGCGAGGGCAAGGAGGGAAGAAAGAGGGAGGGAAGGGAGAAAAGAAGAGAAATGGGGGCCACGTGGGCAAGAGCACAAAGCCCTAAGTTGTTGGGCTGGCTAAAAAGTTTGAGGTTTTCTGAAACAATGTACTGAAAAACACAAATGAACTTCTCGGCCAACCTAACACGGCCAACTTTTTGGCCAACAGACATATTTCTGGTGGAAAGAATTCTCTGAGGGTTGGAAACCATGTTTTCCAGTTCGGTATCTTCTGCACATGGTGCTATCCAAAGAATCTGAGGAACTGGCTTGTACACAGAGCATTTTGGGAAATACAGCACCTCTTTTTTTTAGTAGCTAATATTTACGAGTGAGTTGGTGATGGACAGGGAGGCCTGGCATGCTGCAATTCATGGGGTCACAAAGAGTCGGACACAACTGAGCGACTGAACTGAACTGAACCACGTACTTATTCAAGCACTTAGCATGGGTTATGCTATTTAATCCTTACCTCAAGCCTAGGAATTAGGCTTTATAATTACCTCAATTTTACTACTGAGGAAGCTGAGGCAAGGATGCTAATTAACTTACCCAAGGTCACACTGAGCAAATGACAGTCACTGCTGTCATGACCCCCTCCCACCTCCACTGTCTTCTTTGCTAGCAGAACCCCAGTAGTTTAGGTTGACTATAGGCCCACACTCCACCCTAGTCCCTGGAGAAAAAGACCTACACCCACCTTGCCTCTGGCATGCTCCTTCCTGATATACACTTTCCCAGTCTTCCTTGTAGTTCACCATGTGACCCAGTTCTGATCAAATAGGTTTAGACAGAAGTCCACTGGAGGGCTTCTGAGAAAGCTTTTCCTCTGTGATGTGCGTGCGTGCTAAGTCACTTCAGGTGTGTCCGACTCCTTGTGACCCTATGGACTGTAGGCTGCTAGGCTCCTCTGGACATGGGATGCTCCAGGCAAAAATACTGGAATGGGCTGCATATCCTCCTCCAGGGGATCTTCCCAACCCAGGGATTGAGCCCGCGACACTTAGGCCTCCTACTTTGGCAGGCAGGTTCTATACCACTAGAGCCACCTGGGAAGCTCCCCTCTGTGATAGAAGAAAGCATTTTTTCTGCCTGCCTTCTTCCTCCTTAGGGTGATAATCAATGACAATGTCATCCTTTTGGCTCAGGCAGCCATCCTGCAACGATAAGGCAACAAGCCCAAGGACAAGCATGGCTACACTGAGGATGGTAGATTGAAAAGTGGAATGTGTTTTGCATTTTGAGGATACTGCTAGATGTTATGGTAAACCTGGATTCACCTCCCTATCCTCTTCTTCTTATGTGATATTTCACATCAAATGTAAACTACTGCTGCTGGAAATTTGTTACATTTAGCCAGACCTACAGCTGCATGTATATCAACTACAGTTATGGGAACAGAAGTGGAGTTTGGACATAGGAAGCCTGTTTCTATTTTAGGCTGATAGTTTGCTATTCAGTATCCCAGAATTCTGTCTCCAACAGGACTTCCTACCCTCAACCTTGACCTCACATACACAGTTGTTATTCCTAAGTGAGGAACACAGGCAAAATATAGCAAATTGTAGGACACTACATACTGATGAGATTTTTAACTACTGAAAATTTATTCTGCTAAAACCAGAACAATAATGATACATATTGCAAGTAAACATCAGTTCATACTACAGACATTCTTCCCAAGGACCCACAGTCTGTCTCTGCACTGTTCACACAGAGCCACATGCTTACCCATGCTCACAGTTGTGCTTCTGTCTAGGACTTTGCTGTTTAGTTGCTAACTTGTATCCAGCTCTTTCACAACCGTGTGAACTGTAGCCCACAGGCTCTTCTGTCCATGAGATCTGCCAGGCAAAAATACTGCAGTGGGTTGCCATTTCCTTCTTCAGTGGATTTTCATGACCCAGGGATCAAACCTGAGTATCCTGCACTAGCAGGTGGATTGTTTACCACTGAGCCGTCTAGGACTTTAGTTTGTGCTAAAACTGTTTCTTTCTGTCCCCAACACACATGCTTTGTTTTAGGAATCTTCATATTCCCAGCATCTAGTAGAGTGCCCGATGTCGACTAGGATTTTGATAAATACCAGTGGTATGGAAGTAAAACTGCATTATATCCTCTCTATTAAACAATTATCAAAGTCACATGCATCTCAGGAATTAAAAATATATTAATATTTTCCAGATTTTGAGAGATGATTTCTTTAATTATGAAACATTTAAAGCAATGCAAATTGCTGAGGAGACAAGTTTGATAAGTTGCTAATAGACAGCAAATGCTCAAGTGCTCACTAAACAGATTGGCTTTTAAAAAGCTACATGTTAACCATATGATCCAGCAATCTTATTCCTGGGCATATTTCTGGAGAAAACTATACAGGTGCCCCAATGTTCATTGCAACACTATTTACAATAACCAAGACATGAAATGTCCACCAGCAGAGAAATGAATAAAGAAGAATAGTACATACATACAATGGATAAAAGAACATATAAAAGAACAAAATAATGGCATTTGCAGCAACACAGATAGACCTAGAGATTATGAAACTGTAAGTAAAGCAAGTCAGACAGAGAAAGATAAATACATCACTCACATGTGGAATCTAATTTTTAAAAAATGATACACATGAAATTATTTACAAAACAGAAACAGACTCACAGATATCAAAAACAAACTTACCAAAGGGGAATAAAGTGGGGGGGATAAATCAGGAGCTTGAGACTGACATATACACACTAATATATATAAAAGAGATAATAAGGACCTACTGTATATGACAAGGGCCTCTACTCAATATTCTTTAATAATCTATATGGAAAAGAAATCTCAAAAAGAAAGAATATATGTATATGTATAACTGAATCACTTTGCTATATACCTGAAACTAACACAACATTGTAAATCAATTATATCCCAATAAAAATTTTTAATAAAAAAATAAAAAGCTACATGCTCTGGGAAGTGTAAATTTGGTTCAAGTAAAATCAGGCATTTTCACCACATTGTTCTCAGGGCAAGAAGGATTTAATGGATTTTTCAAATAAGTTTGGCTTATAACCAGAAAGCAATTAACACTAGAAGGACTAGAGCTTCATTACATTATTAAGTGCTTCATTTTGTCATAAAGTTAGTGATACCTGGACCAGATCACAGCTCCCCAGTACAGTGAGTGCATTCACAGGGAAGTCTAGTTCCCTGACCTCGTTGTTAAATGGAATTCCACTTAATGCAAAAAAATGCCTTCCCTCTCAAAGATGCTATTTAAACCCAACAGCTCTCATTGCAGTGGAGACCAAGGTAGAGTGATGCCTGCAACTTAAATTGCTTCTAAATAAACTAACTTGAGAAGGATGTAAAGAACTGAGGAAAAGAAATGGTAACCTAATAAAGTACTCTATATTTTTTGTTGCTCTTTAATTTTACTTTCAGGAAAGAGTTGCAACATTTAAAGGTAAAGACCTCATCGTTCTTTTTAAAATCATTATGGCTCAAGGTATTTAAAAGTACTATAAACAAATGTTAATCATTTCCATTCAGCAGACCCTTCAGAATCCTAGGGAAAGTAATAATAAAAAATAACAATTGCTACAATACCACTTTATATTTGTTTAAGCTGACTTTTTCATTTTCTCTAATTATAGCTATATATAAACATTTTCTTATACTTGCTCTGTTGCAATTATTCTAAATGGCCTTTATGCCTAGCATAATGAGAAATTATAATGAACTGGAAACTCATTAGCAATGTATTTATAAGGAATCAAAATAATTTCAGAATTCAACAACAACTTACATGTAAATTTTTGTTTATTACCATATGGTATTCATTTATGAAGTAGCGAGCTAATAACGAAAACACTAGTGTATTGGGAGTTCCTGTAATAGGGCTGCCTAGAATTATTTAAGCAATATCAACTTAAACCTTTGTTTTGTTATGGTGATATTGTCTCCTGATCTGGAATGTAATCTTGAGGGGTGTGGTGGGGTTGGGGTGTGTGTATATATATATCTATATGAAAGTGAAAGTGTTAATCACACAGTGGTGTCCAACTCTTTGTGACTCCACGGACTATAGCCTGCCAGACTCCTCTATCCATGGAATTCTCCAGGCAGGAATACTGGAGTGAGTAGCCATTTCCTTCTCCAGGGGATCTTCCCAACCCAGGAATCTAACCCAAGTCTCCTGCATTGCTGGCAGATTTTTTCCCATCTGAGCCACCAAGGAAGCCATATATCGTTCTTAAAAGTTGATTAGGAGCGTCTTGTAAGATTATAAAACAGAACAACACAGTAAGAAGATTCTTTTCATCAGTTCAGTTCAGTTCAGTCGCTCAGTCGTGTCCGACTCTTTGCGACCCCATGAACCGCGGCACGCCAGGCCTCCCTGTCCATCACCATCTCCCGGAGTTCACTCAGACTCACGTCCATCGAGTCTGTGATGCCATCCAGCCATCTCATCCTTGGTCGTCCCCTTCTCCTCCTGCCCCCAATCCCTCCCAGCATCAGAGTCTTTTCAATGAGTCAACTCTTCGCATGAGGTGGCCAAAGTACTGGAGTTTCAGCTTTAGTATCATTCCTTCCAAAGAAATCCCAGGGCTGATCTCCTTCAGAATGGACTGGTTGGATCTCCTTGCAGTCCAAGGGACTCTCAAGAGTCTTCTCCAACACCACGGTTCAAAAGCATCAATTCTTCGGCACTCAGCCTTCTTCACAGTCCAACTCTCACATCCATACATGACCAAAGGAAAAACCATAGCCTTGACTAGACGGACCTTAGTTGGCAAAGTAATGTCTCTGCTTTTGAATATGCTATCTAGGTTGATCATAACTTTTCTTCCAAGGAGTAAGCATCTTTTAATTTCATGGCTGCAGTCACCATCTGCAGTGATTTGGGAGCCCCCCCCAAAATAAAGTCTGACACTGTTTCCACTGTTTCCCCATCTATTTCCCATGAAGTGATGGGACCGGATGCCATGATCTTCGTTTTCTGAATGTTGAGCTTTAAGCCAACTTTTTCGCTCTCCTCTTTCACTTTCATCAAGAGGCTTTTTAATTCCTCTTCACTTTCTTCCATAACAGTGGTGTCATCTGCATGTCTGAGGTGATTGATATTTCTCCCGGCAATCTTGATTCCAGCTTGTGTTTCTCATGATGTACTCTGCATATAAGTTAAGAAAGCAGGGTGACAATATACAGCCTTGACGTACTCCTTTTCCTATTTGGAACCAGTCTGTTCCATGTCCAGTTCTAACTGTTGCTTCCTGACCTGCATACAGATTTCTCAAGAGGCAGGTCAGGTGGTCTGGTATTCCCATCTCTTTTAGAATTTTCCACAGTTTCTTGTGATCCACACAGTCAAAGGCTTTGGCATAGTCAATAAAGCAGAAATAGATGTGTTTCTGGAACTCTCTTGCTTTTTCCATGATCCAGCAGATGTTGGCAATTTGATCTCTGGTTCCTCTGCCTTTTCTAAAACCAGCTTGAACATCAGGGAGTTTACGGTTCATGTATTGCTGAAGCCTGGCTTGGAGAATTTTGAGCATGACTTTACTAGCATGAGAGATGAGTACAATTGTGCGGTAGTTTGAGCATTCTTTGGCATTGCCTTTCTTTGGGATTGGAATGAAAACTGACCTTTTCCAGTCCTGTGGCCACTGCTGAGTTTTCCAAATTTGCTGGCATATTGCGTGCAGCACTTTCATAGCATCATCTTTCAGGATTTGAAACAGCTCCACTGGAATTCCATCACCTCCACTAGCTTTGTTCGTAGTGATGCTTTCTAAGGCCCACTTGACTTCACTTTCCAAGATGTCTGGCTCTAAATTAGTGATCACATCATCATGATTATCTGGGTCGTGAAGATCTTTTTTGTACAGTTCTTCCGTGTATTCTTGCCACCTCTTCTTAATATCTTCTGCTTCTGTTAGGTCCAGACCATTTCTGTCCTTTATTGAGCCCATCTTTTCATCAAGTACCCAGCATACTCTTGTTTACTTTTCATCTTCCTGATTAGCCATAATCTCCATGAGGGTAGGGACTGTGTTTGATCCACTCCTGAATCCTTAGCAGCTAGCATAGCATCTGACATATACTGAATGACTCCAGCTGAAAGAAACAAACTGCACGCAGGTTTTCAGTCCTTCCTGTGGTTACCAGCACACCTAAAGCTTCCTTGGTATAGTTCCAATAGAGCTCCAAGATGCTGGCTCGTGCCATTCGCCTCTCTTCTCCTAACTTTTTTCAGATTCTAGTGGGAATAAGGTATTGGGAAAATGAAAGTGTTTTCTCCTGTTAGAGAGGCTGGGGAACCCTACTGATGTGGTTGAATGTTAACTGATTCAGGAATAAGTCCTGGTGTGGAGGAAAAGGAACGCTCTAATACTGTTGGTGGGGAAGTGAATTGGAATAGCCACCATGAAGAACACAGGGAGGTTCCTTAAAAAACTAAAACTAGAATTACTATATGACCTAGCAATACAGCTCCTGGGCATATAATTGGAGAAAACTATGATTCAAAAAGGTACATGCACCCTAATTTTTCTAGCAGCACTATTTATAACAGCCAGGACATGGAAGCAAACTAGCTGTCCGTTGACAGATGAATGGATAAAGAAGATATGGTGCACACACACACACATATATAAATATAAATATATATACATAGGGGATGGAATATTATGCAGTCATAAAAAAAGAATGAAATAATGCCATTTGCAGCAACATGGATGGACCCAGAGATTATCATACTAAGTGAAGTAAGCCAGAAGAGACAGACAATATCATATGATATCGTTTATATATGGAATCTTAAAAAAAAAAACCAAAATATACAAACAAACATTCACAAAACAGAAAGAAACTCATAGACATAGTAAACAAACTTATGGTTACCAAAGGGGAAAGAGGTGGGGGAGGTTAAATTAAGAGTTTGGGATTAACATATACCCACTATTAGATATATATTTATATAAAACAGATAAATCTACAAGGACCTACTGTATAGCACAGGGAACTATACTCAATATTTTGTAATAGCCTCTAACAGAAGAGACTCTGAAAAAGAATATATGTGCATGTGTACATATATATAAGTATAAAAGTTACATATATATATGTATATAAAAATAACAGAATCACTGTCTGTACACCTGAAACTAGCACATTGTAAATCAACTGTACTTTAATTAAAAAAAAAAAAGAATATGTCCTAAATGTTGGTTTCAAGCCTAATTCCTTGCTTTATGATTTACCTCCAGTTCCTAAACATGAGGGCTGAAACTTTCATCCAGTTCAGGGATTGCTCAGTAAGACTCTGTTAATTAAGATTTTATTTTATTAAGAATAGACAGAATGGGCCTGATGAAGCCACATAAAAGCACCGGATGAATTCTCTCATGAAATCCAAGCTGCCTGATTTGACTCTATGCCTGCTTCATTTCTCTAATATTCCTTTTATCTTAAGCATGGCCTCTAAACTTCATTAACATCAAAAAGATTTTGTTAAGCACTTTAATGGAACACGGCACTGTACAAAGAGGCTTATAAGAACCAGATTCTTGTTATTTAGCAAGTTCAAATCACAGACTTAAGACAGAAATATGTATAGGACTCACACGCTTTATGCAAATACAGGCTATTCCTTGATTTACTTTGCATGATTCATAACAGCTAATACTTCCTGAGTCCTAACTATGTCCCAGGCATTGTGTGAAAAGCACTTTCCTTAATCGTCTCCAGGAAGTCCCCTAACAACAATGAAGAAGGGGAGACACTGGCAAGTTACATAAACCTTCCTTAGTTAGTTATTAGTCACTCGGTCATGTCTGACTCTTTGCAACCCTATGGACTGTAGCCCCCAGGCTTCCCTGTCCATGGAATTCTCCAGGCAAGGATCTAACCCAGGTCTCCTGCATTAGGAAGGTCCTTAGGAAAGTCATATAGCTGTGACACACCAATCCTGGTCGGACTCAGTGGCCAAGCCGGTTCTTTAACCACTCTGACCTGGTCCTGCCCTTTGGCTTATAACCTCCTCTCCCACAAATCTATTGCCTACTAATAGCCAAATACACTCACTCGGCATTCACGGCAGCTGCTGCCTGCAGTGGGCACGGATTGTGGCAGGCATGGTGTGGTAACCGACTTTCCTTGAAAAGTGAAATTTTGGGGTAGCCAGATAGTATTGGATTAAGTGCTGTTAAAAATAGGGCAATCTTCGACTTCCCTGGCGATCCAGTGGTTAAGACTCTGTGCTTCTAATGCAGAGGACGCAGATTTGATCCTTGGTCAGGGAACTAAGATCCCACACGCCTGCCACATGGTGTGCCAAAAAAAAAAAAAAGAAAGAACAGGGCAGCCCTGACAACACAGAATTATCAATCAGACGCAATTCTACTCTAAAAATAAAATCTGGACAGTTGGGACTCCAGACTGTTTCAAAGAGCTCTTCATTTAATCTGTAAGGAAACCTTAATGAAGAGTGTTTCTGCTCCCTGGCTCCCTTGCAAGCTTCATCACTCATCCCCTATTACTCCTCATCCTCTAATTAGAAAAGACTAGATCGCTGCCTCATTAGCCATCAGGGCTCCGGCCTCTGCCATTTAACTTCTGCTTCCACTCTCTTGCTGGAAGCGCTCTCCCAAAGGTCAGCAATGATAACAGACCACCATTATAATAATACCCAGTGGTTCCTGTGGATTTACTGGGCTCCAAACCCCACACTTGGAGCTTTCTTTACACTGGAAAAACCAGGAGAACCTTAGGGTTGTACTGGACTTGTAGACAGTTTTGGCTTGGCTGGCTTGATTTTTGAAAATCAAGTCAGTATTAAAAGATCAGAATATCTTAGACAAAAGTCTGTATTTTGAGCGGTGCTGCTCAGTTTGCTGTGGTCCTCACGGTGAATATATGTCCACTTGGATCTATCCGACCTCTCTCATTTATGTCATCTGCCTGACTCCCTGTACGAGCAGTATTTACTCTCAGTGCTTTGCATGGATATTCTGGTCGGGATTGTGCAGCTGCCAGGAAAAGAGATATTTTACACCTTAAACTTACAGAATGTTATATGCCAATCCTATGTCAATAAAACTAAGGAAAAAACCCACATTCGCCAGATGGTCTACCATGACTTGTAAAAACCATCAGGTCCTAGACAATGCAGGAGCACCTTCTGTGGTGTCCAATGGCCTATTCCATTTTCTGAGTTGTCTTTAAGTTTCAGCCACCTGCTATATTTGCAGACCTGCCTTGTCAGATCGGCAGTGAATCCTCTCTGTGCTATGATACCCTGGGGCTGATCTTGGACACTTAAATTATATCCCAGATTGCTTTTTACTCTCTCTGTCACTCTCTGGGTCTCAGCTCCATCCTGGCTGCTGTGGGTTGCTGGACTGCTGACACTTTGTCCTACATACAGGCTCTGGAGACAACCTTCTTCACCAAGGGTATTTAAAAACAGAGCGAGCTGGGCCCAGAATAATCTTCTCAAAGTATAGTTCTGATCGTATGCTTCTCTTCCTCAGAATGCTTACAAATTAAGTACAAACTTCTCAGTTAAGGCAACTAGGGTTGTAAAAAAACAGAACCCTACTTGAGGTGACTCAGATCAAATTTATGACATGGATACAGGAATATTACACAGGCCTCCGGAGCAAAGATCAGGAACAGGCTGAACCATAGAGAGACTGGCAAACTTTCTCTGTAAAGGACTAGTAAGCGTACTAGGCTTTGCAAGTTATCTGGTTTCTGGCACTCTGCCAGAGACAATAGGAAAAGTAATGTGCTCTAATAAAACTTTATTTACAAAATAGACACCCAGCTGGATTTGACACACAGGCCAGAGTTTTAGCGTCCCTGGGCTCAAGCATTATCAGAGCTCACTGAAACATCTCTGTCATCCTCCACACACCTGCTTTGTTGTTCTTGTCCTGCCGACTACCGTCCTTAGCATCTCTAGTGCTCATGTTGGAAAATGACTTCTGAAAGCACTGACCTTTCAGGTTATAAGCTAAAGTTCAAGTGTTCTTTCTCTTTCTTAGTCCTCATTCTAAATTCTTCGGGTGGAGATGTGGCCAGGCCTTTCTTGATTCAGATACTTACCCTGAGACTAATCAGCTCAGGGTAAGTATCAGGAGTTTGGGTCTTGCTTTATGAACCAGGAGGGTGTTGGGACCCCCACCCCCCAAATCTCTTAGATCAAAGCAGAAGAACAGATTTCAGAAAAGGGCAAGGAGTTGGGCAGACAAGTTAGTGAGAGTTCCTGGCTGCATTCATCCGAAGCTGTATTTTCAGCATGGTCCCCTATTAGAACCCTGACATTTCTTCTTGAAGTAAAACAAACTTCTTGCTGTTCCTATGGACCCTGCATATTCCATCCTGGATGCGTGAACTCAGTCGCCTCCCACTCTTTGTGACCCTATAGACTGCAGCTGGCCAGGCTCCCCAGTCCATAGGATTTTCCAAGCAAGAATACTAGAGGGAGTTGCCATTTCCTTCTCCAATATTCCATCCTGTATCCCTTCCATCTGCTAGCAGAAATACTACTCATCTTTAAAGTCTCTTCTAGAAGGCCATCTTTGCCCTCTCTTTTCTCTTTATATCCACACAGCTCTATTGGTACAGTGTGTCTTGTCTCATTGCTATTTCTGTATCTGACTTTTTTGTTTTGCAGTCAATAGATACTCTGCTGACTGAGGAAAGGACTTACTCAGCATTTCATGCACTCTGGTACCTGTCAGAGCACAGGCTTGGAGTTCTCATTTGGTGAGTTTAACTATATCCTCAAAGCTGAATAATTTCAAATGGAAGAAATTTAGATTTTATAAAATTGCATCAATACAGGAAATATGGTATCTACTTTTAAGAAAATATTTTTCAAGATATAAACATTCATTTCTACATTTAGGGTAGCCAAATTAAAGTACACGTGCAGAGAGAGATTACAGCCAGCAAAATGTTTATTTAAAAATGTCTAATAGTATGAAGAAATAAAGTCCCATTATGATTGTCTTTTCTGTTACCGTAATAAATTAAAAAATGGAATACTACAGACATGACGTCTGATAAATAATAGGGAGGGTTATACACGTGAAGTAATCAAAATCGCTCTAAAAAACAAATGCTCCAAAACCAAAATGCTCCAATGTTTATGCAAGAATTTTACCAAAGAGCCAGAGACCTCATCATCTAATCTTTCTTCCTAGAACTATTAATTAACATTGTTCCCAGAACTCTGCTAAAACTCCCCTGCTGAAAGGAAGAGAGTAAATACAGTACTGCAGAGAAAACTGGTTCATTCTACAGGAACTGTGAGAGGCTTGCGCTTTTGCGGAACAGAAAACACTTGCTGAAGAACTACTACTAAACTATTAGAAACTACCTAACAGCTTTTTTATTTTAACAGCATCCTCCTGCGAGGCTGCGCTGGAATGTGCAGCAGGTCTGAAGACGGCAAAGATTTGGCTCAAATCTGTAAATATTAGGTGCACAGAGCCGAAGCCATTGTGTAGGGAATCGGGGTGGAGCGGGCGGGGTCCTGATTCTCGATGATTAGTAGGATTCTAATTTCGCTTGGGATTTTTTTTTTTCCCTACAACAATTATTACAGTTTCGCTAGAAAAATAAAATATCGGTTGTGCTCTCACCTGGGTTTCTAATTTTCAGCGTCTACCTAAAACAAAACAAAACAAAACAAAAACCCTCGTATTTATTCCCCAAGAATCACCCTTCTGCAATCTGCTGAGCCGCTGGGAAAACAGGAGCGCACAACCACCGCGCCCCCCGACCCGGTCCCCACCGCGGCCACCTCCCAGCCACCCAGCCCACCCCACGCGCGACCCGGAGACGACGGGTCTCCGAAGCATCACTGTTGTCTGTTGACGTTTCTGGGTGTGGGGAATGCTTCAAACCAGTAAACCACTACACACAGAATCCCAGCTCGGACACCAAACCAAGCTATCCTCGCCTAGCTTTCTTTTCTCCCCGGCCTCGTCTCGCCAGGACCCTCGCCACCCCGGCATAGCGTCTCCCCGCGGCCTCGGGTGGCCCTCGCGGCACCTGCGCGCGTCCGGGACGCAGCCTCAGGGACGCGGCGGCGGGAAGGAGCCCGGCGGCGGCCACTCCAGGAGCGGCCCGGACTACAACTCCCATCACGCCCCGCAGCCGGCTCCCTCCCCGGCCCGGCCCCGCCTCCCTACCTCGGCCGGCGGTCGGGCAGCGCCGAGCTTTTATCTGCAGACCGGGCGGCCGGGCGGGCTCCGGGTCCCTGCCGACTCCCCAGACGCGAGCGCTGTGTCGGGCAGCAGCGGCGGCGGCGGCGGCTCCCAGCCGAGTTCTGCCTCCGCGTCCCCGCCAGCCCGGAGCCCGCGGAGGGCGCAGAAGGTCCGTCCCGACCCGGCGAGAGGATGGTCATCCGCGTGTTCCTCGCCTCCTCCTCGGGCTTCGTGGCGGTAAGCACGCAGGGGACCGGCCGCGGGCGGGGGTCGGGTCCCGCCGGGAAAGGGGGCGCTGGTCCCGCGGGACGCGAGCGGCGCTCGCCCCTGTGCGTCTGGGCGCGGCGGGCGGCGGAAGCCCGCGCCCGGCAGGTGATCCATCTCCCTGGGACGACAATGAACGGGGCGGGGAGCCAGGGTGTGTGTGTGCGTTGGGGGGGACCCCGGACTCAACCCACATGCCCACCCTGCATGGTCCGAGACGGAGACCGGGAAATGGATTCGGCGGGAAGCCCCCGGCTCTAGTTGCGAGGCTCGGGGATTTTGGAGAGGGGTGATCAGAGAGCTTTGGGCGGGGGGGGGACGGTCCCACTTTCCTTGATGAGCTTGACCGATTTGGGACTTTCAGCCTGGTTCCGTTTGGTAGGGGAGCTTGTTAAGCTGCTTGGTTTGCTCACCTAGCTCATGAATGGAACAAGTTTAAGTGGAACTTGCTCTCCACCCTCTGTGCCCCGCCGCCAAGCGCGTTACTTCAGTTTTATACCTGCGCAGAGAGAATGGTAACCCAGGTTTGTCCTGTTGTGCCAGGGTTTTTTGTTTTTTGATTTTTTGCCTGAGGTGCTATAAATATGTTTACATCTATATGTAAATATGGTGTGTTTGGTTCATCTTCCCCTATGTGCTCAGTTTCATCTTGGGAGTATGTAAATTGTGGTCTTTTTAATTATTTTAAGCTATTTTGTTTGGTCCGATGTTCTCGAATTTTCTTTTCTTTTTTTTTTCAGGGAGAAGTTACATAGCTAGACGTCAGACTTTAAGGAAAAATTCACTAATTATAGCTCACCGAGTAAGACTTGTAGCAGTATGTTTTACACGATTATTAAGATTTGGTTACCTTTAGCTGAGTTAAACTGTAGATTTCAGGGGCTCTCTAGTGAGATATAGAGTTAAATACATCAAAAACTGCGGTATTGATTGTTTCAAATTTAGTCCGGCCAGTTGGTTGCTTGCCCGGAGACTCAACTAGGTTTTCCCCAAATTTGTTTCAGAAGGCAGGTTCGATGGAGAATCGAAGAAAATGTCGTTTGCAGCATAACTCTGAAGTGTTTTATTTTAAAAAGAATTAACTTGTGGTAGAAAAAAGGCCCCCTTTTGTATTAGTAACAGGAGGTGGGAAACTCCAGCTTATCTTTATATGCAGGGATGTTCTGGTCCCCAGACTGATAGTTTTAGTGTTGCTTGCTCTCTGGGGCTGCTTAGTCATACCTGCCTTTTATAGATCCCTCCACCGCTCCACCGAAGCTACACTTCATGTGTTTGGGAACCCATAGAGTTTGTGGATAGATTTTTTTTCACAGTCACTCCTTCATAAGTTCTACAAAGGTTTTGGTTTCACCGTCAACTTGCATGCTTCCATAACTATTGCAATAGTATTTCATTGACTGGGAAGGGATGCTTTATAGTATTGATATTAACAAACCTATGTTATCTATGTTGGACAAAGTGAAGTCGCTCAGTCGTGTCCGACTCTTTGCGACCCGTGGACTATAGCCTACCAAGCTCCTCCATCCATGGGATTCTCCAGACAAGAATACTGGAGTGGGTTGCCATTTCCTTCTCCAGGGGATCTTCCCGACCCAGGGATCGAACCCAGGTCTCCCACATTGCAGGCAGACAGTTTTAACCTCTGCACCACCAGAGAAGCCCTTGACAAGTCAGGGTCAAAATTCTGAGGTCATTACTTGGCTTATCCTTCAGTAGGTAGTATATTAAGAGAGTTCTGGAACCCTGCATCTCTGTTTACTTATTTCCATTAACAGATATTTATTGCCTGTCTGCTATGTGCCTTTTTAACTTTTAAATTTAATGATGGGTGTTTTGCACATGAAACTAGACCTGAGAGAACCCAGGCAGGCTCTGATGAGCAGAATGAGCTTGGTTCAAGTACCTCATCTCTGCCTGAGTTTCTCATCATTAGAATGAAGAGTTGTGATGAAAAACTCAGCATTCCACTCTAGCTTTAAAGTACTTTGGCTTAATTAGTTGGATACATGCAGATAAATCCTCATAACAGCTCCTTTCACATTGACAATATATCAAAGTGAATTTTTTTTTCCCTTTGGTGTTTTACTGGGATTCCCTCCCTGCCCCACCCAGTTTGTGTTCTAACAAGATAAGGTTTGAGCTGGAAGACATACTCTGTTATCATGTACCATATGTACCGCCCATGAACACTAATTATCTATTTTAATATACCTGATCTTTTTGGGTCTCAGACAGTCCTCAGTCACTGAATCTCTCCACTTGTAATATTATCTCCTGTATCCCTGCACAGTTTTTCTGTAATTAATATATCATTGATAGTTTTGGTAATGATAAGTTTCTGCTTATATGCAAGAATAGTGATTTCTAAGAGATAATGAAACTGTTTAGGTCAGCTACTGAGCAGTAGAGGCTGCCTAGGGCTTATGGCATTATGCTGTATTGAACTGTGAGGGCATAGCAGGGTTTTCCCTCCAACAGTGTTGTACTGACCATTGGCTCTGTTTTATCCAATGGCCAACCATGACCAGCAAGTGCATGGGAGAAAGAATATTTTGATTCCTAAGTCCGTTTGGTTTTAGCTGAAGTTGATTAAACCACACAGGAGTAATGTGACTGGAAGTAGACTTGGCTAAATAAGTCCCAGGAATTTCAGAAAAGATGCTCTGCCCCAATCCACAATAGATTTAAATAAACTGTTTAGGGAAAACCCTCATATCTTGTTCTGATTTCCCTGAACTCTCCAGCTTCAACACCTAACAGTGGTAATTGTAATAATTAACACCAAAAGGTGGTTGCCCTTTTCTCTTCCTCAGCTCAGTGTAAAATCTGCTTTTATAAGAAGTAAAAGCAATACCACATTATTATGCTGTGGCTACCTGAAAATCAGATTTTTTATCCAGCTGTCATTCATATCATAGTGAAGGGCATTTTATTTCAGTCCTAAGAAAATACCATAGTCATAGAAGTGCTGTTTTAAGACGACTTGATTTATTTTGGTTGTATAGCCAGCAGGGGTGATCTTGGTAACTTTATCCAGGAAATGTATTATTAATATGACTTTTTAAAAAACTTTATTTTGTATTGGAGTATAGACAATTAACAGTGCTATGATAGTTTCCGGTGGGCAGCAAAGGGACTCAGCCATACATACACATGTGTCTTCTGTTGAAAAAACATTGAAATCAGCCCGTTATTTCATATTCATTATTTTATTCATTCAGCAAGCATTTTCTAAGTGTCTGCTGCTTGCCCAGCTGTGTAAGGATTCTTGTGGGAATTGGAGGAGCGCAGAGGGTGTGGTTTCTGTGTCCTCAAAGAATTCAGGTAGGGATCAGGAGATAAGATAGGAAAGGTGAAACCACCAGTAATAAACTACAACCCAAGGACACATGCCTCTTTCGGGAACATTCTTAACAGAGATAGAAACAGGCGGCAGAGGGATGCCTTGCAGGATGTCAGATAAGGAGGAGATGTGCCAGGAGGCATAAAATATGCATGTGAGAGCCTCAGGCAGATGGCGGAGAGAGGGACCGACTTGGATTTGGAGCCGAGGGGAGAGTGCCCAAGCCCAGCTTGCTCAGGCTGGAAAGGGGGCGCCTTGGATGGGAGGAGGCAGGCTGCAGGGTTCCCTGTGGACCTCTCTTGAGGACAGGGCGGACTCTGAGCCCGTGAAGTGTTAGCTGCTCAGTCGTGTCTGACTCTGTGACCCCAAGGACTGTGGCCCACCAGCCTCCTCTGTCCATGGGATTCTCCAGGCAAGAAAACTGGAGTGGGTAGCCATTCCTTTCTCCAGGGGATCTTCCTACCCTGGGACTGAACCTGGGTCTTGTGCATTGCTAGCAGATTCTTTATGCCTGAGCCACCAGGGAAGCCCATGATAACAACGTCCAGAGTGCTTAGTGTCTCAGAGATGTCTTCAAAATTTGCAGCTGATGTGCTGTCTGGACCCTTTGTTCCCAGGGAGGAAGGTGTGGTCTGATGGGGAGGGACCCCCGGGATGTGATTTCAGAAGATTCTTTACCTTCCTGCTTGTCCCAACTGAAATTTCTCCAAAAGGATGGAAAGCTTTTCACTGTTCGTTACAGTCCTTGGGCTCCGGTGGTGGGGCTGGCAGAACACCGAGAGAGATTTTCTCCTGAAGTCCAACCGCCTCATGTCACAGAGAAGAAAATACGACTGAGAGAATAAGTGACCTGTTCTGAGGTCATTTATGTCAGTCAGTGCTGAGCTGGGGGTTAAATGGAGTCCTGGTCACCTGACTCCTAAATGTGTTCATTCAGCCCCGCATGTATTCGTGCCTTGATGTACTCATTCATATATTAATCACTGAAAACCAAATGAGTACTAGGCTCGGTCCGACAAAATTCTATATAGTTTTTCCAGTAGTCGTGTATGGATGTGAGAGTTTGACCATAAAAAAGGCTGAGTGCTAAAGAATTGATGCTTTCCAACTGTGGTGTTGGAGAAAACTCTTGAGAGTCCCTTGGACTGCAAGGAGATCAAATCAGTCAATTTTAAAGGAAATCAACCCTGAATATTCATTGGAAGGACTGATGCTGAAGCTCCAATATTTTGGCCACCTGATGCAAAGAGCCAGCTTGCTGGAAAAGACCCTGATGCTGGGAAAGATTGAAGGCAGGTAAGGAGAAGGGGACGACAGAGGATGAGATGGTTGGATGGTATCACCAACTTGCTGGACATGAGTTTGAGCAAACTCTGGGAGATGGTGAAGGACAGGAAAGCCTGGCGTGCTGCAGTCCATGGGGTCGCAGAGTCAGACATGATTGAGTGACTGAACCAGGCTCTGTGAGGTGCTGGTATGTGCTAGGTGGTCAGGAGAACAGACACAGACTGCCTTCACGGCATAAATCAATGCTGAAGCCCCACAGCTCAGAGACTTGGACTGTAAACCATTTCACTGAAGAGAATATAGAGCTGATGCTGGCCTGGGGGATATTTGCATGGGACAAGGTGAAATGAGCCAGACAGCAGTAGTATATTGCTGGATGTTGGAGGGGACAGTCACTGGGAGAAAAAGATACAGAGAAATGGGAAGCAGAGTTGGAAGAGGTGGACCTTTGCCCACAGCTGCAACGCTGTTTTCAGGTGAGGTTGGGAGTGGAGGGGAAACGGAACTGTGCTCAGAGTTGTCTTGCTCCTTTAAGCTTAGAAAGGCATTTTATTTTGCCTGACTTATAACTATCTGAAACATGCAGAGATCTGTTCCATCTCCACAGGATGTATCGTGGAGCTTTATTTGTGTAAGGGAACCTCCGAAAGGAGTTCCAATGTAAATCAGGATGTGACCATGTAAAACAGGCTGAGCATTAATTCTTAAGTGACTCTAATCCCAGAAAAAGCTGGTGAGGGTAAGCCTGGACTTGCTAGGATCTTTAATTCAATCCTGAGCCACCTGGCAGGGTTGATTTCCATCTTACAAGTGGAGAGGCTGAAGGTAACTGACCTGATTGAGATCATTTGCAGTTGATGGTGGGACCTTGAGTCAGAGTCTGGCTGGCAGGTGGCTCTAAAGATTCTGGAGCCGAGTTTCTGCACTGTGGGCACTATCGTGTCCTTGATGGAGTGGAAGTGCCAGGGATGCTCGACATCCTGCAGTGTCCTGGACAGTCGCCCAAAAGAGCTGCCCCATGCAAAATGCCATTGGTACCCGACAAGAAATACTGCCGAAGGGCTTTGGTGGCAGGAGGTGTGGAATGACCTTAGGGAACCGGTGGGAGCATATAAGAATATTAGAAGAAAAAAGAATAAGGCTTCCCTCGTAGCTCAGATGGTAAAGAATCTACCTGCAGTGCAATGAGACCCAGGTTTAATCCCTGGGTCAGGAAGATCCCCTGGAGAAGGAAATGGTAACCCACTCCAGTATCCTTGCCTGGAAAATCCCATGGACAGAGGAGCCTGGTGGGGTGCATGGGGTTGCAAAGAGTCGGGCGTGACTGAGCGACTAACAGACTAACACAGGGACAAAGTTGAAAGAGAATGAATGTCAGGCTGGGAAGACTTGTGTGTTGTTTTTCTATGACTGCCATTACCAAAGTACCAAAAACTGTGGGGCTTAGGCAACAGACATTTGTCTCAAAGTGCTGGAAGCTGAAAGTCAAGATCAGGGTGTTGGTCTGATTGCTTCCTTCCAAGGGCTGTGAAGGAGACTGCGCCATGGTTCTCGCCTACCTTCTGATGGTTTGCTGGAAGTCTTTGGTGTTCCTTGGTGTGTAGATTATCTCTTATATCTGTCTTCATGTCCACATGACATTCTCTTTGTGTGTATGTCTTTGTATACATTTCCTCTTTTTATATTGAACTTCAGCCTACCCTTTTACCTAATTTTGACTTGATCATTTGCAGAGGTCCTATTTCCAAATAAGGTCACATCCCAGGTACTATGGGCTAGGACTTCAGCATCTTTTGTGGGGGACACAATCCAGTTCCCATAACAGCATGCGAGTTGAAGGTTGAACTAGAAGTACTAATTGATGACATTTAATTGGGAAGACTACGGGCAAATTTCCTGAATCCCAAAGTCAGCAGCAGGGTATGAAATTTTAGTCACTGCATACACTAAGGTCCATTGCTAGCGAGGGAGATTCTTCATCATCCCAAGTGAAGACCTGACCTCAGTTTTTCTAGTTCATGCTAATATTTCCCAAATTTGACATCTTTTTTCCGTTCTGTGATATTTTAAATTTGTAAATATAATCAAGGGCATGGACTCCTTTACGAAATTAGGGACTTTTAAAAATCTGTTTGCATTAGGACACTTTAAATAAATATTCCATTCTATTTCAGGAAACTAAATTTTGACAGCTGTTTATAAAAGTATGAGGTGGTTTCCACGTCGCAGGAATGTAAGTCTAGTTGTCTTGCTTTTTTCTGTGTTTTTCAATTTTTTGATCAAAACCAGAGAATAACGGAGAAGGCAATGGCACCCCACTCCAGTACTCTTGCCTGGAAAATCCCATGGATGGAGGAGCCTGGTAGGCTGAAGTCCATGGGGTCGCGAAGAGTCAGACATGACTGAGCGACTTCCCTTTCGCTTTTCACTTTCATACTTTGGAGAAGGAAATGGCAGCCCACTCCAGTGTTCTTGCCTGCAGAATCCCAGGGACGGGGGAGCCTGGTGGGCTGCTGTCTATGGGGTTGCACAGAGTCGGATGCGACTGAAGTGACTTAGCAGCAGCAGCAGAGAATAACTGTTGTGAAACAAACCCCAACAGTTCTGCAGGAAGCAGTGAGATACTACCACTAAAGAACATTTCTTCCTCAGATTTTTTTTCATGTTTAAAAAGTTCTGAAATGAATTTCATGGTTTTTTTTTTTTTTTTGTCAGTAAAGTTAGAAATGGGTAACAGAGTAGAAAAAATCTAGATTAGCTATGACAAACCTAGACAACATATTAAAAAGCAGAGATGTCACTTTGCCAACAAAGGTCTGTATAGTCAAAGCTATGGTTTTTCCAGCAGTCATATGCAGATGTGAGTTGGACCATAAAGAAGGCTGAGTACCAAAGAATTAATGCATTTGAACTGTGGTGCTGGAGAAGGGTCTTGAGAGTCCTTTGAACAGCAAGGAGCTGAAACCACTCAATCCTAAAGGAAATCAACCCTGAATATGTTCATTGGAAGGAGTGATGCTGAAATAGAAGTTCCAGTATTTTGGCCACTTGATGCAAAAAGCTGACTCATTGGGAAAGACCCTGATGCTGGGAGAGACTGAGGGCAGAAAGAGAAGGGTTTGACAGAGGATGAGATGGTTGGATGCCATCATCAAGTCAAGGACATGAGTTTGAGCAAGCTCTGGGAGATAGTGAAGGACAGGGAAGCCTGGCATGCTGCAATCCATAGGGTCGCAGAGAGCCAGACATAACTGAGTGACTGAACAAGATTCTTAGTGAATGTGTCATTTTAAGAAAAAAATTATTTTTTGCTGCACTGGGTCTTTGTTGCTTTTGCACAGCTCTCTTTCGTTGCAGTAAGCGGGAGCTACTCTTCATTGAGGTGTGTGGGCTTCTAATTCCTATCCAGTGTGCCACTTTTAACATAAAAATTTATTATGATTTAATGATTATATGTGAAAGTTTGAAACACTTTTTTGAAATGTGGATTTGGAAAAAATGGGATCAAGAAATTATTAGTTTAGCTGCCAAATGTTAATTTTTAAAAAATGTATCCCCCAAACTCTAAACTCAAAAGGAGACCCTTTTAGGTTTCATCTGTTTTTCAGTACAGACTGCTTTAATAGGTGTTCATTTAGCTACAGGGTTAGTTAGAAACTTAAGTTATCATTTAAATCACACATTCCTGCATTCGTTATTTTTCTGTGGTCAACTTTATATTATTTTGTTTATCCATTTTGCAGGGAAGGAGCTTAGCTTTCCAAATGAGAAATTTATTGAAAATTTATTCTCTCTGTAAAATGGTGAATGCTTGTTAACCCGTGAGGGAAGCCCTCTGCTTCTGATGATGTACACTTGGCTTTTGGGGTCCTCTTATGACCACAAGTCATCGAACTCTTCTGTTTGGTGTTTTCAGTACCCACCATTACCACGTTTGGTACTTACCATTGGTGGTTGGGATGGCTGGGGGGGGGCAAGGGTGGGGGGAGTCGGAGATTGGAAATTGGTAACTGCAGGCGATGGCACCCCACTCCAGTACTCTTGCCTGGAAGATCCCATGGATGGAGGAGCCTGGTAGGCTGCAGTCCTTGGGGTCGCTGAGAGTTGGACACGACTGAGCGACTTCACTTTCACTTTTCACTTTCGTGCATTGGAGAAGGAAATGGCAACCCACTCCAGTGTTCTTGCCTGGAGACTCCCAGGGACGGGGGAGCCTGGTGGGCTGCTGCCTATGGGGTCGCACAGAGTCGGACACGACTGAAGCGACTTAGCAGCAGCAGCTAAGCGTCTAGTTTAAAGCAGTGATTTCCCTTCTGTCCTCTTCAGAGGCTTATCTGGGTTTTTCTGCCAGTACAGGCTAGTCCCTCAGGACTGGGACTGTGGCAAATATTTTCTTTTTTTTTGGCCATGCAGCATGTGGGATATTAGTTCCCCAACCAGGGGGGTTAAACCCACTCCCCTACAGTGGAAACAAGAATTCTTAATCACTGGACCCTCAGAGAAGTCCCAAGACTATAGCAATTTAAAGTTAGTGCTGTTATTTCTCTTATGTTTGATTGTGTGTTTTTTTTTCCCCCTCAAATGCTAAAAGAGAAATCAACCTAGGAAAAGTACTTTATTGAATGTTTCCCTTCCAGACTTGTGACAGCTTTGCTGTAAACTGACAGCTGAACTGGGTGTTGGCAGATGGGCCCCCCACCTATAACCCCAGGGCCCTTCAGGCTGATATGGCCCCTGGGAGGCGCTGGAGCAGTTTGATTGGCCTCCTACATCTGATCCCTTGTGTTAGCCTTGACAGCTTATTTATTCCTGAGAGGACCTGACTCCTTTGTAACTGGCAAAACCCCAAAGGGAGTTTCCTGGAACTGACCCCTGACAGTGGAAAGATAAGAATGGTGTGTGTCGGGGTGTGTCTGCCTTGTTGTGGGACCTTTGTGGGCTCCATGCCAACATTACAGCCGGGCTCTTGAAGCCAGAAATGGAGCTTGGCTCTGACTATGGCAGAGAGTTCTACTACTTCAGGAAGCATTTTCCACTTCCTTGTGGTGATGAGTAGCCCATATCTGGAAATGGCTTGTTATCACGTTGGCTCTAGTGCCTTTGGCAGTGGAAGGCTAAGAGTGAGAGGTGACTTGCCTGACAGGTCAGTTCAGTGGTGTTTCGTAAATGCAAATACATGGAGTTAAAGTCAGTTGCTGTTGCTACATACCAATCTAGTATTAAAAACAAAGCAACCAAGAAGGTTGCTTGTATAGCACCATGTATAGCTTGTATAGTTCCCTGCAGAGCACAGGGAACTGTATCAGTGTCTTGTGATAACCTATAAGGGAAAAGAATCTGAAAAAGAATAGAGATATATGTATATATGTGCAACTGAATCACTTTGCTTTACATCTGAAACTAACGCAGCATTGTAAATCAACTATACTTCAATTAAAAGAGAAAAAAAGGTAAATTAAAAAAATACACCGCCTGTTGTACGTGTTAAGTTGGGAAACAATTTGTGACTATATCTGATTTACATCGGTTTATGAATGCCTCTGATTTCAAATAGAACACGTTCAAATGAAAAACAAGACAACAAAGCGAAAGAAAAACCCTCAAAGCAACACAACCAACGTAACTTTTGAGTCAGTTTGTTTTCCTTCTGTGGGTTGTACGAGGAATGGGAGTATGTCTCCATTCATGACATTCCCACGTAGATTGACGCTTCCAGCTTCTCTGCTTTAGTAATCATGTTGCTTAGGACAGATCCTTTGCCTAAGAATTGGCCATTTCCATAAGCCTGGATTCCCCCCTTGACAGGAGGTTTGGGTTGCACTATCCTTATCCTTTTATGACAAAACAACGTATTTGCCAAAGTAGATCTTTGCATTGAATATCTGCTGATTTATTTAATTCTGGAGTCAGTTTACATCCAACTCGAGAGCCTACTTCTGCCTGTTTGGATTATCTACCCTTGGGTAGACATCACCAGTGCAAGCACATTGGCTACACTGGTGTAGTCTCATGGTTAAGGCGGGGCTTGGTACAAATCCTAGTCTGCCGTTGGTGAGGGATGTGGCATTAGGCAAGGAGTGTCAGCCCCTTCATTTGTAAAAATGGGACTGGAGTGGTACCTTCTGTGTAGGATTGCTGTGAGCATCAAAGATTTCTTCAATAAACTATTCCATATCGAGTGCCAGGTACCCAGGAAGTATTCAATGCCTGTTATCTATTATTTTCATTGTATCATCATTAACAGCAGCAGTAATAAAAACATGAAAAATTATAACCCTGGATCATACAAGACCTTTAGTCATAAAAATATTGTGTTCAGTACATAATACTTTACTAAACCAAGGGTGCACGCTGGTATAATTTTTAGAGAGCTTTTAGTAAATTTAAGTTCAGTTTTTGACTGAAATTTAAATTAAGAGCATTATTATTTGAGGTCATTCCCCAAGCAAATCACTTAATTAGAGTTCTTCTGTAATGTGTGAGCTCCATATAGGGACATCGCATGCTGTGCGCGAGTCATTAAGCCATGTTTATTCACAGCCTACGAAGTGCTTACTATGATCCAAATGGGCACTGTCCTTTGCTGTACATGGTATGTGATTTTAGAGTCCTCATCCGATTTAAGGCTTCCTAAACTTGGCAAGTAGACTCCGTCCCAAATGGCAGCCCTGTCCGATGGATGGTGGCTGCCTGGAGAGCTGGGAGAGGGGTTTGGGAGCCATGTCTGGGATCAGCTGGGAACCACACAGTGTGATTGATTGTTGATGTCTGCTCTGGCACCAGAGAAGGCGGCCCAGGGCTCGCCCACGTACTTGGCAGCCCTGTGTCTGACTCTGTGCACATTTCAGACTCATGTAACTGAATATAGAATATTTCCAGTCTGTGAGTAAGAGGGAACAGAAATATTGGACAGTGGATTGAATTGATGGATTGTATCCTTTGCAAACATCTACCCTTAAATAAGGGAGTGGAAGCAGAGAAAGATCAGGATCTCCGTGTTTAATGAAGATGAGTGATACTTTCCAGAAAAGACCATCACGATTATTCTCACTGTGAAACTGAACACTGAACCTTGATGTGGTGAAAGGTAGGCAGGGTTCTTTCACATCTGGCAGATGGGCAGAGGGATGGTGGTCAAAGAGAGCAGGAGGTTTGTGGAACGAGGTGGTGGAGACAGGAGAGGGAGAAAAGCACAGGAGCTTTGTAGAACGAGGTGGTGGAGATAGGAGAGGGAGAAAAGCACTGGAATAGATGAGGATCAGCCTGCGCACCCTGCTGAGTCTTGAACATTGAAAGATCGGGTGAATGATGAGTGTTTACCCATGCCTAGCAGTCTTGGACAATTTTTTTCTGCAGGTAATTCAGTCCGTACAGTCACCCTACAGACTGCAGGCTATTATACCCATTTTGCAGATGAGAATATGGGGGGCACAAGAGTGGTTAAGTCACATGCCCAGCATGACTTAGCTCAGTGAAACCCATGTCTTCTGGTTTTGTGTCTAGTCCCATTTTTTGTTACCCCACGTTGCCCACCAGAAAAGCCCCTGATTGGAGACCAGTGAGAACCTGGCCATACTGACCCAGAAAACTTGGTAGGATAACAGTGTGTGAGCCCAAGCTAACAAAGCGGGAGGGGCAAGACTCCACAGAGCCATTCCAGGGGCCTGCACTCAGCTGTGGAGCAGGTCATTTTAGGCACAGTGTCCTCAGGGCTTGTTTAAACAATGGCTTTGCTTCTTTAGAGACTGATAAAAGCTATCAGGAATGCTATAGATTGAGGGACCTCCCTGATGGTCCAGTGGTAAAGAATCTGCCTTCTAATTTAGGAGACACGGGTTTGATCCCTGGTCAGGGGACTAAGACCCCACATGCCACAGGACAACTCAGCCCTTGCACCACAATGAAGGCCCAGCACAGCCAAAATACACATAAGTTTTTAAAATAAAAAAAATTTTTAAAGTATGTTTGACATGGAAAGCTAATCTTTCATAATAACTGTCATTCACAGCATGTGCAGGAAGTACTCAGGGCCTTGTGTTTGTTATTTGTATTCCTTAAAGTAACTTGGCCTGGTAGCCACTGGAAGTGGAGAGGATGGATTTTCAGCACAGAAAGACCTGGGTTCAGATTATGCTTTTGGTTCCCCAACTAGCAGTGGAGTTTAGCAGGATAGTTTAGCAAGTCTTTTTATTCCTCTGGACCTCAGCGTTCCCATTTGTAAAGTTGTTGGGAGTTTCAAGAAATGGCAGCTGTCAATAATATTATGAGTTCATTTAAATTTAAGTTAACAGTAATTCTCTGGTCTTTGGTAAATTTTCAACTTCAAGTGAAACTATTAAGATTTAACTAAAGAAAAGGAGTTGTTCTTACAGCCAAACAGTAAGTCCTGTATTCGATGGGACACATTCCTAGGAAGACCTGAATTTGACATTGCTTATTGGGGTTAACGTGTGCTACCTCATGGCCTGTTTGCAGAGGCTGGAATCCCCTTTTTAAAAAATTTTTTTAATTGGAGGATAATTGCTTTACAATATTGTGTTGGTTTCTGTCACACATCAACATGAATCAGCCATAAGTATACACATGTCTTTTCCCTCTTAAACCTTCCTCCCACCTACCACACCTCTAGGTTGTCACAGAGTACCCGATTCGAGCTCCCTACATCAAAAAGCAAATTGCCACTGGCTAATCTATTTTAAATAAGGTAATTTATAGATTGCTGTGCTATGGTCTCAATTTATCCCACTCTGCTTCCCCAGTGTGTCCCCAAGTCTGTCCTCTGTCCACATGTTTGTCTTCATTGCTGCTCTGCAAATAGGTCCATCAGTACCATCTTTCTAGATTCCAAGTATATATGCGTTAATATACAATATTTGTTTTTCATTTTCTGACTTACTTCACTCTATATAACAGGCTCTAAAACTAGGAATAGACCTACCACGTTGCTGCTGTTGCTCAGTCGCTCAGTCATGTCTGACTCTTCGTTGACTTCATTGAATGCAGCACGCCAGGCTTCCCTGTCCTTCACCATCTCCCAGAGCTTGCTCAAACCCATGTCCATCGAGTCGGTGATGCCATCCAACCATCTCATCCTCTGTCGTTCCTTTCTCCTCCCGCCTTCAATCTTTCCCAGCATCAGGATCTTTTCCAGTGAGTCAGCTCTTTGCATCAGGTGGCCAAAGGATTGGAGCCTCAGCTTCACCATCAGTCCTTCTAATGAACATTCAGGATTGATTTCCTTTAGGATTGACTGGTTTAATCTCCTTGCAGTCCACTGGGCTCTCAAGAGTCTTCTCCAGCACCACAGTTCAAAAGCATCAGTTCTTTGGCCTTGAGCCTTCTTTACGATCCAACTGTCACTTCTGTACGTGACTACTGAAAAAACCATAGCTGTGATTATACGGACCTTTGTTGGTAAAGTAATGTCTCTGCTTTTTAATATGCTGCTTAGGTTTGTCCTAACTTTTTTTCCAAGGAGCAAGCGTCTTTTAATTTCATGACTGCAGTCACCATCTGCAGTGGATTTTGGAGCCCAAGAGAATAAAGTCTGTCACTGTTTCTATTGTTTCCCCATCTGGGAAGTGATGGGACTGGATGCCATGATCTTAGTTTTCTGAATGTTGAGTTTTAAGCCAACTTTTTCCCTCTTCTCTTTCACCTTCAGTTCTTCAGTCTTTCACCTTCATCAAGAGGCTCTTTAGTTCCTCTTTGCTTTCTGCCATAAGGGTGGTGTCATCTGCATATCTGAGATTATTGATATTTCTCCCGGCAATCTTGAGTCCAGCTTGTGCTCATTCAACTGGGCATTTCGCTGATGTACTTTACATAGAAGTTAAATAAGCAGGGTGACAATATACAGCCTTGACGGACTCCTTTCCCAATTTTGAAGTAGTTCTTTGTTCCATGTCCAGTCCTAATTGTTGCTTCTCGACCTGCATACAGGTTTCTCAGGAGGCAGGTCAGGCGGTCTGGTATTCCCATCTCTTTCAGAATTTTCCACAGTTTGTTGTGATGCACCCAGTCAGAAGGCTTTGGCATAGTCAATAAAGCAGAAGTAGATGTTTTTCTGGAACTCTCTTGCTTTTTCCATGATCCAGCGGATGTTGGCAATTTGATCTCTGGTTCCTCTGCCTTTCTACATCCAGCTTGAACATCTGGAAGTTCTTTGTTCACATACTGTTGAAGCCTGGCTTGGAGAATTTTGAGCATTACTTTGCTAGCATTTGAAATGAGTGTGATTGTGCGGTAGTCTGAACATTCTTTGGCATTGCCTTCCTTTGGGATTGGAGTGAAAACTGACCTTTTTCAGTCCTGTGGCCACTGTGGAGTTTTCCAAATTTGCTGACATACTGAGTGCAGCACTTTCACAGCATCATCATTTAGGATTTGAGATAGCTCAGATGGCATTCCATCACCTCTACTAGAAGTGAACTACCATAAGACTCAACAGTCCCACTACTGGACAGGTACCGTGAGAAAACCATAATTGAAAGAGATACATGTACCCCAATATTCATTGCAACACTATTTACAATAGCTGGGACATGGAAGCAACCTAGATATCCATCAACAGATGACTAGATAAAAAGTTGTGATGTGTATTTATAGTAATATTACTCAGCCATAAAAAGAACCCCTTTGTTTTTAATTTAACACTGTTTAAACTTTTTTGAGCAAAGATTTTAAATTCTGGGAGATGTCTTTCTCACCCCCACACATGATCTGGATTTCCCATTCTTCTTGAGACATCGGAAAATTTTTTGGCCTCCATCAAGGCAAAGATCCACTGAAGATGGCTAATGGTGGCCCCTTCTTCATCAGGGCATATACCCCTGGGGTCTCCAAAGCTCTCCATCATTCCTGCCATCTTTCCAGCTCTGAGCCGTTTGTTCTTGAGCTCATGCTGTTCTTTTTCATATTTATTGTTGTTCAGTCCCCAAGTCATGTCCAACTCTCTGCAACCCCAAGGACTGCAGCACGCCAGGACTCCCTGTCCCTCACCATCTCCTGGATTTTGCCCAAGTTCATGTTCATTGAATTGGTGATACCATCCAACCATCTCATTTTCTTACACTAGAACATATTTCTTGGCATCCATGACTATCAAAGTAGGTAAAGCTGAGAGTCTGTTGAGAAAGTTAGATGTGTTTCATGCAGAATGGAGCTAGTGAAAGTCCTTTTTGTGGAAGGAAGGACATAATAGTCCTAAATGGTTATTAGGTGTTTGCGGGCAGTAGGTATGTGGTGGAATCTCACTATGGTTTTGATTTGCATGTCCCTTGTGACCAGTACTGTTGCTATTATTTCTTAAGAACTGGTTTAGATCTTTTTTGTCCCAGAGCTAACTCTAACTTTTTAATTCAGATGTTAAAGAATCTGCCTGCAATGCAGGAGACCCGGGATCAATCCCTGGATTGAAAAGATCCCCTGGGGAGGGGAATGGCTACCTACTCCAGTATTATTGCCTAGAGAATTCTGTGGACAGAGGAGCCTGGCTAGTCTGCCCTCTGTCCGTGGGGTTGCAGAGAATCAGATGCGACTAAGCGAGTAACACTTTCACTTTTTTTTTTTTCTTTTATTCCACACTTAGACCAATATGACAGAATTGAGTCATTAAGGGATCTCTCTCTCTCTCTCTCTACTTATATATATTAGGCTTCCTGGTGATGCTAGTGATAAAGAACCCACCTGCCAATGTAGGAGACACCAGAGATGTGCTTTTGATCCATGGGTAAGGAAGGTATAGATTTAAATTTAATTGACTTAATCCTTTCCCATATGTTCATGAGTACTTTTTGTTGCCCAGTGTTCACCCATGTTCAGGACACAGCATGAATACATGGCATGATCCTTTCCTCCAGATAGCTGGTCATCTGATTGAGCAGAAAAGATGAGCACAGAAAACAGAGTCCTAGGGAATATAATGCTAGAATGATCTGTCCTGTCAGTAAGCCTCCAGGGCAGGTAGATTTATCTGGATGAGGGCAAAGAAAGCCATATTCTGAACTAGCCAGAAAGATAGCGTCTCTTCACCTGGGAAGATGACTATTTTTAAGATTCTAGAAAGTGTTACTTAAATAAAAGGCTTTAGTGGAAAATTGAGAGACTTTTTTTTTTCCAACATATTTTGTACGAGCTTGTGAACCGGAACAGATAACACCTTTCGTATTCTCTTTTTGTCAAGGAGATGGGTTGGATTGTGTACCATGCCGCCTGGTGTCTTAGCCTAGATGGTTCCTTTTCCACTGGCATGCATTTCACACTTGTAGAGCGAGAGCATGGCACACACATACGCTGCTGTGAGTTCCACAGTAATATTTAAATAGTGAGCTTGGTTCTAAGCGATGATTAACAGAGATGAGATTAATGCTTCACCTTTTAAAATTCCTTTTCCATTAAAAATGGGAAACTAAGCATCTTCCTTCTAACAAGATGAAGTCTGTGTTCAGTTCAGAGAGTGTAGGAAAACCTCATTGTCTGCTGACAGCTACGCCCTTCAGGGCCTCACTTCTTGGCCTGGCACCTTGGGCCCTCTGATCCAATCCTGACCTACCTCTGCGGCATTTTCTCTACTGTTGATATCAGCTCAGTTCAGTTCGGTCACTAGTCATGTCCGACTCTGCAACCCCATGGACTGCAGCACGCCAGGCCTCCCTGTTCATCACCAACTCCCGGAGTTTGCTCAAGCTCATGTCCAGCCAGTCAGTGATGCCATCCAACCATCTCATCCTTTGTCATCTCCTTCTCCTCCCGCCTTTAATCTTTCCCAGCATTAGGATCTTTTCAAATGAGTCAGTTCTTCGCATCAGATGGCCAAAGTATTGAAGTTTCAGCTTCAGCATCGGTCCTTCCAATGAATAGTCAGGACTGATCTCCTTTAGGATGGACTGGTTGGATCTTGCTGTCCAAGGGACTCTCAAGAGTCTTCTCCAACACCACAGTTCAAAAGCATCAGTTCTTTGGCACTCAGCTTTCTTTTGGAGATGGCAGTGGCACCCCACCCCAGTACTCTTGCCTGGAGGATCCCATGGACGGAGGAGCCTGGTAGGCTGCAGTCCTTGGGGTTGCTAAGAGTCGGACATGACTGAGCAACTTCACTTTCACTTTTCACTTTCATGCATTGGAGAAGGAAATGGCAACCCACTCCAGTGTTCTTGCCTGGAGAATCCCAGAGACGGCGGAGCCTGGTGGGCTGCCGTCTGTGGGGTCACACAGAGTTGGACACGACTGAAGCGACTTAGCAGCAGCAGCAGGAGCTTTCTTTATAGTCCAACTCTCATATTCATACATGACTACTGGAAAAACCATAACCTTTGACTAGATGGACCTTTGTTGGCATGCGTATGTGCTAAGTAGCTTCAGTCATGTCTGACTATTTGTAACCTTGTAAATTGTAGCCCGACAGGCTCCTCTGTCCAAGGGATCCTCCAGGCAAGAATACTGGAGTGGATTGCCATATCCTTCTCCAACTATATACACATACCAGGCTTTTCTCTTCATTAGAGGCTACACGGGCTCTTAGCTGTGGCATGTGAGATCTAGTTCCCTGGCCAGGGATCAAACCCAGGCCCCCTGCATTGGGAATAGGAATCTTAGCCACTGGACCACCAGGAAAGTCCCCACACCAGGCTTTTTTAATCCTTTCCCTCTGGGCCTTTTCTCACACTGCTTCCTTTCCCTTGATTGTGCTGACCTTGCACTGGAATAGGCCTCTTCCTTCTTTGAAGCCCATGCCAGTAACATTTCCCAGTACATCCGCCTCACAACCCAACCTGTCTCCCTCTTTCCCCTTCTAAATCAGGAGGACTCTGTTTCCCCAGCCCCCCAAAGTCCAACCTGGGGAACTGCTCTCCTGCGGCCTCAACACGTGTAAGTCATGGCCAGTTCTTTGTGATCCTGTGGACTGTGGCCCACCAGGCTCCTCTGTCCACGGGATTTTCTGGCCAAGAATACTAGAGCCAATACTATTAGCCATTTCCTACTCCAGGGGGTCTTCCCAACCTAGGGATCGAACCCCAAGACTCTTGCATCTCCTGTATCGGCAGGCAGATTCTTTACCGCTTGCACCACCCGGGAAGCCCATTTCACACTTGGTTACAGTGATTTTGTACCCAGGTGATTTGAACTCTTAAGTTCGAAATTCGCTGAGGTCAGGTTCTATTCATTTTTTTTTTTAAGAAAATATTTATGTTTTGCAAGTGCTTTTATAGCGTTATTTTCATAAGAGCAATTTTAGATTTGCAGCAAAAGTGAATAGAAAGTAGAGATTTCCCATATGTCTCCTTCGTTCTCATATGCAATTTTCTAGTCCTCTTTTTATTCCGCCCACGCTTCCTGTCATAGCTTCCCAGGTAGCGCTAGTGGTAAAGCACTCACCTGCCAATGCAGGAGACTTAAGAGACTCAGGTTCAGTTCCTGGATCAGGAAGATTCCCTGGAGGAGGGCGTGGCTACCCGCTCCAGCATTCTTGTCTCACAGTCCATGGGGTCTCAGTGTTGGACATGACTGAGTGTGCACGCACACGTTTCCTGTCAGAGAACTTGGCATGTTGTATTTATTGAACAACATGGAAAAGAAATATTGTTTCTGTAGCTTCCACATCAGAAAGGAAAGCTAATAAGAGTTGGTGACCTTGCCAGGGGGGCCCTGGCGTGGAGTAGGTAGGTGAAAGTCTGGTTGGAAAACAGAAAGGCTTAGAGGGGTATGATTCATTTCACTGCTTCTTAAATAGATGGAGTGAAGAATCCACGTCATTGGGGATAATTTTATTACAGTATTACTTCTCTTATCCTGATACCAGGATTCTAGAATCTTCATTTGGAAGGAAGCAGAGAGACCTTTGAGAGGCAGTTGGCTGGTCTCCATTCAGCCAGTCGGGGGGCTGCCCTCTTCCAGACGACTGGGAATGCAGTGGGGTCCTGCAGTCCTGGCCCCACGGAGTGGGGATCGGGGTCACCAGGGGAAGCTCTGAGAAGGGGAGTTGCCTTCTGAAGGCAGACATAGAGCATTCCAGAAGCACAGCTTTGGTCTGTTTGGTATAAAATAAGCCAGCAGGCTCTGACACATAAGTGGGCTCTGAGAATGTCAGCATACCACATCAAAGGACAAAAATGGGTCAGCAGGATAACGCTCAGTCCAGGAGAGATCAAATCGGAGTTGGCATATTTTGGCTTGATGTACCCTGCTGAACAAGGCAGGAACACATGTGGTGCATTTCAGAAAGATGTCTAAAATAAAAGTGGCTTAAAATAAGATAGTAATAAATTTGTGCTTAAAGAGCTGAGTTTCAGTTACACAGAAACCCTCAGGCTCCAGTCCCAGGAGAAAGTAACTTTGGTTGTTGTTTAGTCGCTAAGTCGTGTCTGCCTCTTTGCGACCCAATGGACTGTATAGCCTGGCAGGCTCCTCTGTCCATGGTTATTACCAGGTAAGAATCCTGGAGTGGGTTGCTGTTTCCTTTTCCAGGGGATCTTCCTGCCCAGGGATTGAACTCGCATTTCCTACATCTCAGGTGGATTCTTTACCAGCTTCCCTTGTAGCTCAGATGGTCAAGAATCTGCCTGCAATGCAGGAGACCCGGGTTCGATCCCTGGGTCAGGAAGATCCCCCGAAGCAGGAAATGGCTACCCACTCCAGTATTCTTGCCTGGAGAATCCCATGGAAAGAGGAACCTGACGGGCAATAGTTCACGGGGTCTTAAATAGACACTACTGAAGCAACTTAGCACTTGCACACTTGGAAAAAGATAGTAATAAATTTGTGCTTAAGGGGCTGAGTTTCACTTATACAGAAAACCTCACTCTCCAATGCCAAGAGAAAGTAACTTGCTTACTCTTAACTCTGTACCCACATGGCACCTGCTTTTCACTTCCCACTCTTCTTTCTGTCTTTCAGTATTATAGGTGTTGACTCTTTTTCCTTATCATCCTCGGAGCCATTTGTTTTATATTCCTTCTTTCTGTAGTTCGCATGCTGTGGTTTTGTTCCCATCCACGTTAGCTGTGGCGACAGTTCCTCCCCAGTACCTTCCCCACAGAACACCTGCCTTTGGGCTGTCCTGACCCTGTGGGCACTCCTGCGTTACTGCCAGTTTCATAAGGGAGTTGCCCGTTGACAAGCCCTGACTCTGTCCTCTCACCCCAGTGACTATGCACCGCCTCAAACTGGAAGCCTTGTTTTCTCACCTGTGCTCTCCTAGTTCCCATGGCAACGTTTACAACCTTTCAAGGTCCACACAAGGCTTGTAAAGCCTGTCCAGTGAACCTTGGCTCCTTGACCTTTTAAGGAATTTGGTTTTCCTTTGTGCTACCACCCCCTCTCACTAAATTTTTTTTTTTCAGTTATAATATTTTTTTTTACTTGAGCTTCCCTGATAGCTCAGATGGAAAGAATCTGCCTGTAATGCAGGAGATCTGGATCCGATCCCCGAGTCACAAAGATCCCCTTGAGAAAGGAATGGCAACCCACCCCAGTGTTCATACCTGGGAAATTCCATGGACAGAGAAGACTGGCGGCGTACAGTCCGTGGGGTTGCAAAGAGTCGAACATCACTAAGTGACTGACACTTTGACTTTTCACTTTTCTAGTTGATTTACAGGGTTGTGTTAATTTCTAGTTCTTTGTTAATTTCTTCCACTGACTCTTTGGAGTCGAGCTGGAATTCACAAATGACGTGGTTGAAGATAGAAATTTGAGGACGTTCTTCAAGAATTTGGAGACGTTCTTCCAGACAGACTTTATCTCATCTGGGCTGCAGGAATCAGGGTCATTTGTGGGAAGGGTGAGTGCCTCCAGAGATACGAGCAGACTTTGAAAGCTCCTCGTGGTGGTTTTTTGGGGATCTAAACAGAACACTGAAAGAGAAAGGTTTTTTTGGGCTCCAAAATCACTGCAGATGGTGACTGCAGCCATGAAATTAAAAGACGCTGACTCCTTGGAAGGAAAGTTATGACCAACCTGGATAGCATATTGAAAAGTAGAAACGTTACTTTGCCAACAAAGGTCCGTCTAGTCAAGGCTATGGTTTTTCCAGTAGTCATGTATGGATGTGAGAGTTGGACTGTGAAGAAGGCTGAGCGCCAAAGAATTGATGCTTTTGAACTGTGGTGTTGGAGAAGACTCTTGAGAGTCCCTTGGACTGCAAGGAGATCCAACCAGTCCATTCTGAAGGAGACAGCCCTGGGATTTCTTTGGAAGGAATGACGCTAAAGCTGAAACTCCAATACTTTGGCCACCTCATGCAGAGTTGTCTCATTGAAAAGACTCTGATGCTGGGAGGGATTAGGGGCAGGAGGAGAAGGGGACGACAAAG
This sequence comes from Oryx dammah, assembly GCF_014754425.2. Classification (NCBI taxonomy): domain Eukaryota; kingdom Metazoa; phylum Chordata; class Mammalia; order Artiodactyla; family Bovidae; genus Oryx; species Oryx dammah. The sequence goes on from NW_024070188.1 coordinate 6,799,048, forward strand.
GATGAGATGGCTGGATGGCATCACTGACTCAATAGATGTAAGTGTGAGTGAACTCCAGGAGTTGGTGATGGACAGGGGTCCTGGCGTGCTGCAGTTCATGGGGTTGCAGAGAGTCGGACATGACTAAGCAACTGAACTGAAACGAACAGAGTGTCCAACTGAATGAAGTTGGTGGTGGTTTAATCGCTAAGTCATGTCCAACTCTTTCGACCCCATGGACTGTAGCCTGCCAGGCTCCACTGTCCATGGGATTCTCCAGGCAAGAATACTGGAGTGGGTTGTCATTTCCTTCTCCAGGGGATCTTCCCGACCCAGGGATCGAACCCAGGTCTCCTGCATTGCAAGCCAGTTGTTTACTGATTGAGCCACTCACCCAGGAAGCCCGTTAATGAAGTTTGATACTTGGAATTTTCATCAGAGAGGGCGCCCTGGCCTGGCTTTGTAGCCCAAGGGAGGAGAGAGCTGATGGGACCTGGCCCGTGGGATGTGGGTGAACATGCCCAGAATGTCTCTGGGGCATCAGTGTGTGCCCACTACGGAAATGTGAACTCATTTTGTGATCTCCCATGAAATGTAACTGTGAGAACAGTCTACTGTCCCTATGCTCTTTTGTCAAATGTGAATAGTTATCATTTCTAGATTACCTCTTAGGATCTCTTTATGCAAATCTGAGGATGAACTGGCATAGAAATGGGAAGATCGTGTTGCAAAAACACTGTTGCAGTGTAGCACCCTGGCCATTGATAAAGGCTTGGCTTTTGGCTGCAGTCCTGTCATATTTGGTGGAAAATACCATCGTCAGCAGGATTTCCTCCTTACTGCAGAGGATTTGGCCTATTATAGTGAGTTCTGCTGGAGCAGCTTTTTCTACAAAGTATCCTCTAATTAACAGGAAATGTGTGTGAGAACAGTAGTATATAATTTTTGTAGATAGTCTTGCAAAATAGTGGCATTCTAAGTTGATATTTTATACTTGGCTGACTTTTTCCTTTGAGGAAATAAACATGTAATCTTGACAGGGAATGTAAAAACAATAGCATCAAACCACCCACATCTTTCATTCCAGGTTTTCGCTAATGTTTTTTATGACTTCACATTGCTAAGTAACACAAGTTTGGTGTTTTTTTTCTTTGCTAAAGTGCAGAGTAAAAGTAGTTTAATGCATGAGTTGATAGAGAAAGAGCCGTATATTGCATCAAGCAGGTTGGGAAAGGAGACAGATCAGCTAATGGGTATGTGACGAGCGGTCCTCAGAGTAACCCTCCCAAGTCCTATGGGGACTCAGATGTGATACCCATGTGGTCTTCATCCTCCAGAGGAATTTACAGGTAAGTTGGGGAAAGACACACACACACACACAACTGTTATAAAGAGTGCCAGGCTGTATATCATTAAATTCTAGGTTGCTGCTGGCCGTCGGTATAATGGGAGTTTGGTTAGGAGACAGTCTGGGAGGGCAGTGGTTGGCATAAGTCAGGATTCCTCAGCGTCATCACTGTGGATACTCTGGGGGGCTGTCCTGTACATCAGAGGATGTTTAGTAGCACCCCTGGCCTTTGCCTCCCAAATGCCAATTGTATCCCTTAATCGTGACAGTCAAAAACGTCTGCAGATATTGACCACTGTTTCCTAGGGGGAACAAAGTTGCCCCAGCTTCAAACCACTGGGTAGGCGTAGTTGAGCACAGTGTGGGTTTAGGGCTGAATCTTGAAGAATAAGTAGAACTTGGATAGGAAGTGTGGACTATTTGGAGATGATTTAGTTACCAGGTGCCATTATGTAAAGACCCAGTCAATTTTTTGTTTTGATTTTTGATTTATTTATTTGAGTATAGTGAATTTACAATATTTGTGTTAGTTTCAAGTGTACAGCAGAATGATTCGGTTATATATATATACATATATTCTTTTTTCAGACTCTTTTCCATTATAGATTATTACAAGATATTGAGGATAGTTTCTCATGCTGTACAGTAGGTCCTTGTTGTTTATCTATTTTGTATGTAACAGTGTATGTATGTTAATCCTAAACTCCTCCTAATTTATTCCTCCCCCAACTCCATCCCCTCACCCCCAGACCCAGTTGGTCTCGGAGCAGCCTGCTCAGAGTAGCATCTGTGGCCTGGACCTTGTTGCTGATAAAAGTATTGCAATCGAGGGTAAACATTTAGCAACTTCTGTGGCAGGTTGACAGAATTAACTTTGTATGGTTTTCTGACTATAATCACGAAAACTTTAGGCTTCTGTTTTGTATGTTTTTAATCATTTCATTTTTCTAGAAATGCATTTTCTGACAGTCTCAGAACATTAAAGACCATTGGAAGGTTGAAGTATGAGAACAGTGAAATAGTAAGAACAATAGCAGAGTGGTCCTTTACCTCTGACGCTCTGGAACAATCGCAACTCTGACCAGATGGGACTTAGGACGCACAGTGTGGAATAAGATGGGCTAGGTTTGGCCCGTGTGGGCCATGGAGTTGGACTGGATTCTGAGCCCTCACAGGGTGCTTGCCACATCTTAGACCTGATGACTCGGTATTTTCAGGATGACTGGATGAACGAATGCCTGGAAAGCCTCCACCCCAAGCTCAGTGGATCTCGGTGGGAGGACCCAGTGGGTATTTTTGAGACAGGAGTGATGTTTAGGAGGGTGTTTGTCATTTGGCCCGTACCACTTAGAAACCTTTTCTCATTGCTTGCCCTGGGACCATGATTTTGAAACTTTCATTGATATATTTTAGACTTGGTGTTCACCTTGTGTGTGTCTTTCCCTCTTGGGATTTGTAAACAATTTAGTATCTTTGGCAGACAGTAATTTTTGTGATTATTTGCCAGTGCTTAAGGCCATTTCTTAAGGAAAGAAAGGAGAATGTGTTTTGGCGAATTTGCATTTTCTGTGAGTGGAGAAAGGTCTGTGCCCTTGGCACTGTTTTTATAGTGGCGTTGGTGGGTATGTGCCTCTCTACTTATAATTTGGATTCCTGTTTGGACGCATGGATGGTGTGGGTGTGGGGTTGTGAAGGCCGATTGTTTAGCCTAAGGCTGTGGTCCTTTGCTTATGTCTTCCCAAGAAGCTTTGAAGAACTTTGAAAGTTTGCTTTGAAATTCCACCTGCTGCTTGAACTTTTTTTCTTCTTAAGTTTTATTGAAGTCTAGTTGATTTACAATGTGTTAATTACTGCTGTACAGCAAAGTAATTCAGTTATATATATATATATATATATAAATTCTTTTTCATATTCTTTTCCATTATGGTTAATCATAGGATATTCAATATGGTTTGCTGTGCTATACAGTAGTACCTTGTTGTTTATCCAGAGTCTATATATAATAGTTTGCATTTGCTAATCCCAGACTCCCAATTCTTCCTTCCCCCAACCCACCCCCTTCTGCCACTTACTTTTAAATTACCCCTCTTTTCTTTCTTTGAACATATTGCACTTACTTATATTCCGTATCTGATAATTTTAAGATCTAAAGTGTTCATGGTTTTTTTTTTTTCTTCCCTTCTTTATTTTGCGTCCCTGACTCATGGTACATTGTGTGTTTCTAGAATGGTTCAATTTTGAATATTAACTGCTTCCTTGCTTGAAACTGGTTGCTTGAAATAATGCATAGAGCTCAAGGCTTTGTATTTTCATTTGGGATAATAGTCTGGGACAAGAATTCTCAGTTTCCCAATTCCTGAACGTAAATTACTTGGCAGGACTTCCCTGGTGGCTCAGCGGTGAAGAATCCACCTGCAGTGTGGGAGACGGGGGTTTGATCTATGGGTTGGGTAGATCCCTTGGAGAAGAAAATGGCAACCCACTCCAGTATTCTTGCCTGGAGAATTCCATGGACAGAGGAGTCCAGCAGGCTGCAGTCCATGGGGGCCTCAAAAGAGTCAGACACGACTTGGCAACTACATAACCAAAATCACTTGGCAGAGTGGGGAGGCGGATGTGGGGCTGCTCATTAGGATATGTGGATCCAGCTCTGTTTACTGGGCAAATTACCTAACTAACCTGTGTTTCTGTTTTATTGTTTTGTCCGAAGCGTAGGTTGACGGGTCATTGAATAGATGCAGAATAAATGACTCATTTCAGGATCACAGTCATCTAGGCGTTGGCAACTTCACGTCCATTGTTGCTGGAACTCCATCATTTGCCGAGGCAGCGTGCAAGGTACTTTAAAGTCAAAGAGACATAGCATAAGTTCCCTGCCCTCCGGGATCGAAAGTTCCTTGACTCGACAGGACCCAGTAACTCTTAGACATACAATGAGTGTGGGTCATGTTCTCTGGAAGTTCAGGGGAAGTGAGTGGAGAATATTCTGGACTGGGGTGGTCCTGTGTGAGAGAGGTAGGCTTGAAGTAGAGCCTGGTAGGGGCTAGGAATTCACTGTTGAGAAGGCAAGAGGGCATTCCAGGTGTGGAAAGCAAGGGTTATCAGTGTGGTGAGGACGTAAGTGTAGGAAAGAAGAGGTGGTCAACTGCGTGGAGAAGTTGGGACCACGAATGCCAAGCCCACACCCCTTCCCCACACCTGCCATCCTCCTCACTCTAGCCCTGCACAGTCACTCATCTGCTTTCTGTCCGTAGCTTCGTCTATTCTCTGGACATTTTATTTAAATGGAATCATATAATAGATGATCCTTTATGACTAGCTTTTTTTCACTTTAGCGTAATGTTTTCAAGGTTCTTCCATATTGTGGTGAGTATCCATACTTCGTTCATTGATGGATATGAATTGCAAATTCTTTTTAAAAAAATATTTATTTCTTTGGCTCTGTGAAGTGAGGTGATATCGCTCAGTTGTGCCCGAGATCCCATGGATAGTAGCCTGCACCAAGCTCCTCCATCCATGGGATTTTCAAGGCAAGAGTACTGGAGTGGGTTGCCATTTCCTTCTCCAGGGAATCTTCCCAACCCAGGGATCGAACCCAGGTCTCTCACATTGTAGACAGACGCGTTACTGTCTGAGCCACTGGGTCTTAATTGCAGTATGTGGGATCTTAGTTGCAGCATGTGGAATCGAATTCCTTGACCAGGATTCAGAACTCTGGGCTTCCTGCATTGGGAGTATAGAATCTTAGCCACTGGATCATCAGGGAGGGCTCTGAAATGCAAATTATTGAGCCCCACCCAAGTCTTACCAAATCAGAAACTCTGGAGTCCTCCAGGACAAGCCCTCCAGGCGACTCAGGTGTACTTAAGGGTGGAGAGCCAGGGCTCCTGGGATTTCTACCTTCATCTCAAGGATAATGGGAGGTTTCTGGGAGGTTCTTAAACAAAGGTATAAAACCATTAGGTTTAGGTTTTTAAAAAATTTCATTTTAAAAAGGATGTTTGGCAACATTCTTGCCTGGAGAATTCCATGGACAGAGGAGCCTGGCATGTTGTAGTCCATGGAGTTACAGAGTCGGACACAACTGAGCAACTAACTCTGTACACTATTTGTGCAAAGTGGGCGATATAGCCAATATTCTGTAATAACTGTAAACGGAAAGTAACCTTTTAAATTATATAAAAATAAATAAATTTTTTTAAATAAATAAAAAAAATTAAAGTCTCATTTTAGCTCCTGTGTAAAAAGTAGTTTCGGGGGAAATCTAGCTAGAAGAAGATATAGGAAGACCAGAGATGATAGCTTGGCATGGACAAGTCGGGGTGAAAATAGAGAAACATGGATGGATTCAAGAAAAAGTTGGAAAGCAGAAACTTGATGATTAATTGTATCATTGGGGTAGAGGTAAAGATAGAATCCAGGTTTCTGGGTTGGGCAGATGTGTGGGTGTTGGTACCATCACTAGATGTTCTGAATTTTCTAGTTTTCTAATACGTGGGTAAATCTTAGTCTCCTTTCCTCCCCCTGGAATCTACTCTTTCAAGCAACCCCTGGGGACAGTGTATCAGATGACATCTGAGTACATACTATGCGGAAAATACTCTCGGGAGACGCGCCTGTACATCTAGAACCATAATGTTAATACTATTGTGTATATATATAAATAGTATCTGAGAAGCTAGAAAATAAAGGTGTAACCAAGGTGTTTGGACTCAGGTGTGTGTCTTTGCAAGCACTAGGTGAATTTCCATAGTTCAGAGAGCAGAGATGGGGAGTGTTTGATGAGTGGAGAGAAGAGATCAGAAAAGAAAGGAAAGGAAAGTGAAGTTGCTCAGTCGTGTCCGACTCTTTGCGACCCCATGGACTGTAGCCCCGCCAGGCTCCTCTGTCCATGGGATTTTCCAGGCAATAGTACTGAAGTGGATTGCCACTTCCTTCTCCAGGGGATCTTCCCAACCCAGGGATTGAACCCGGGTCTCCCACATTGCAGACAGACACTTTACCGTCTGAGCCACCAGGGAAGTCTATAAGACAAAAGGTCAGGATAAAAAAATTCAGTCCTGTTTCTACAGACTAGCAATGAACAACAGGAAACTGAAATTTTAAAAGCATCATTCACAACAGCACCAGAAAATATGAAATACATATTAATCTTATTTTAAAAACATGCAAGATCCAATGACTAAAATCTACAAAACATTAACAAACTAAAAGAGAAAAAGTCAAAATAAATAGAACATCATAAATCATGTTCATGGCTCAGTATGACTAAGCTGTCAATTCTACCCTAAGTGATTTACAGATTAAATACAGGGCCAATCAGAAATCCTGGCGGGATTCTTCTAAACAAGATGATTCTAAAATATACTTGGGGGGAATTCCCTGGAGATCCAATGGTTAGGACTCCACGCTTTCACTGTCAAGGGACCAGATTCAATCCCTGGTCAGGGAAGTAGGGTCCCACAAGCTTTGAAGTGCAGCCAAAAAATAAATAAAAATAAGTAAATAAAACGTACTTGGAAAGGCAAAGCAACTAGGATACTCAAAGATAATTCTGAAAAATAACTCAATTAGAGAACTCATACTACCTGATTTTAAGACTTACTATATAGATACAGTAATCAACAGTGTGGTAAAAGAAAAATGAAAGACCAATATGACAGAATCCAGAATCCAGCAACAGACCCACACTTACATGATCAAGTGGCTTTCAGCAAAGGTACAAAGGCAATTCTATGGAGAAAGATGTCTTTTCCAAAAACGTTGCTGGAACAACTACACATACCCACATGCAAAAAAAAAATTAAATCTCAATCCACACTTTGCACCATTAGAAAAATGAGTCAAGTGATTCATAAACCTAAACTGTAAAATTTTGAACTATAAAAATTCTAGGAGAAAAATACAGAGCAAAGTCTTTTTACTTTCAGGTGGGGCAGTAATAAGAAGACAACTAACTTGAAAAGTTTAGAACTCTAATCCAAAAAGATACATGCACCGCAGTGCTCATAGCGACACTATTTACAGAACTATGTCCAAATGTGCGAGTGCCCACGTATACACACACACATGCAATGGAATAATATCCTGATTTGTTTTTAAATAACTACAAAAAGCTATTTGGAGGACAAACAGGAAAAGTTGACTATGCACTGAATACTACAGAGTTGTTCAAATGTCATCATGATAATTAGTTATACAGAACAAGGCTTAGCACACTTTTTCTGTGAGATAGTAAATATGTTCAGCTTTGTGGATCACAGGGTGTCTTGTAACTGCTGTCACTGTAGCACCAAAGCAACCACACACAATATGGAAACAAAGCAACACTGCTGTGTCCCAGCAAAGCTTAATTAAAAAAATAGCAAACCGTAGGGCAGATCTGGTCTGCGGGCCATAGTTTGTAAACAAAACTGATGGCAGAGAGCAGAGTGGTGGCTGCCTATGGTGAGCTAGGCAGCAGAGTGAGGGGTGGAGGCAGAACTCTCTGGAGAACACAAAGGAACTTTCTGGAGTGATGGAAGCATTCTATACCTTTATTGTGCTGTAAGTTACATGCATGAATATATTCGTCAAAACTTGTCAAACTCTGTACACTTAAAATGGGTGCATTTTATCATATGAACAGCGACTCAATAAACCTGATTTGTTAACAAATTGTACTCTTTTCAGGTGACATTAGTGATGTGAAAAGCATGCCCTTTGCAGCCAGAATAAAGTGAGTTCAGATTATTCAAATTTTAGCACCAAAATTTAAAACTATGTGACCACTGTCAAATTGTTTTCGTGGGTGTTTCCCCCTCCTGAAAGTGTTACTCACTCAGTTATGTCCCACTCTTTACGACTCCATGGACTGTAGCCCGCCAGGCTCCTCTGTCCATGGAATTCTCCACCAAGAATACTGGAGTGGGTTGCCATTTCCTTCTCCAGAAGAGAGCTGAGGTTCTGGTTAATTCTGGAAGGGCCTCTGGGGTGAGGTGAGTGCTTGGCTGTTAGAGATGTGATCCAGGATTCCGAAGGTGAGATGGGAACAGGGCCTGGCTGCTGAGAGGCCTGGGAATCTAGGGGCAGGAGACAGTAGAACTGTCTGAAAATTTTTTTAAAGTCAGAGCCAGTGAGGAATTGTAAGTCTGGAAAGGTAGTAATATGTGCTTGAGAAGAACATTCTCATGGGCTTTTGTAGGGGCGTGAGTAAGATAGTAAAACCTCTGGGGGTAAGGCTGAGAGCAGCGTAAGCACTGTGGAATTGGGGGGGAAATGAGGGGAGCGGTAGAATTTTCAGCAGCTGTAGGAAAAAGCAAAGGAACAAAGAGAAGAAGGAGGTGACTTCATGGTTTCTAGGAAGCTGAACGATCTTAAGCCCATCATAACTTGTGATGGAGGACTTACAGAGGAAGGCTGAGACAGTGATTGTCTTTTAACATGAGTGAGTGCTCACATGGAATTAAATAAATTTAAGTGTGGTTTTGAAAAATAAAATCTTTAAAAGTTGAGGTAGCAGATTTTATTGAATCCTTTATCTTTTCCATTATAATTTGGTTTTCATATGGTCCTATTAGCCTATCTTTTAAAATTATACCAAGAATTAGAAGCAAATGTTGTTTCAGTAACCTGTGATGTAGAATATGAAAGGACTTGCCCAAGCTATTCTGAAATGCCAACCCATTCCAGGATTCTTGCCTGGGAAATCCTATGGACAGAGGAGCCTGGCAGGCTACAGTCCATGGGGTCACAAACAGTTGGACACAGCTTAGCAACTAAACAACAACAAAGCTATTCTGAGAATACCAGTTCCCAATCAGAAAATACATAAATTTTCATTAGTGACGGATTAGATTCAAGTTCATGGGAACAGTTATTTTGCCAGCCTCAGGGCATCAGGAACCTCTCTTTGAAATATTTCTTTAAACTCAAGAACTATAGACCATAAACTCCAACACCCGCCAAAGTTTCAGTCAGGGAACTAAATGAAGTGATTGGATTAAATTCCTTCTTAACTTCTTGATCTTAATCTTCGTTTCTAAAACTGATTCTGACTCCAGATAAGCAGGTGTTTAAATTGATGTTGGTTATCGGTTTAAAAATATGCCAGGATGGACTTTTAGTCTTAGAGGACAGCTCTGGAGACATTTGTTAATTACTCTCTGGTGCCTTAGTTGCCAAGTCGTGTCCGACTCTTGCAACCCCATGGACTGTAGTCTTCCAGGCTCCTCTGTCTGTGGGATTCTCCAAGCAAGAATACTGGAGTGGTTGCCATTTCCTTCTCCAGGGGATCTTCCCAACCCAGGGATTGAACCCTGGTCTCCTGCATTGCGGGCGGATTCTTTACTAACTGAGCTACAAGGGAAGCCCTTAATTACTCTTTACTTGTCTGATATTTGTGGTTCTCTCCGTTCCACTTTCCAGTTTTTTTTTTTTTTTTTTTAGTTTTTTTTTAGTTTTTTTTTGAAGTCTGGTTAATTAACAGTGTTGTGGTAATTTCTGCTATGCAGCCAATTGATTCAGTTATACTACTTAAACATTCTTCTTTATATTCTTTTCCATTCTGCTTTATCACAGGATATTGAATATAGTTCCTGGTGCAACGTAGTAGGACCTTGTTGTTAATCCACTCTCTATATAATAGTTTGCATCTCCTGACCCCAAATTCCCAATCCTTCCCTCTCCTCCCACCCCCACTTTCTAGTTTTAACTCTAGCATTCTTTTTTCTCAGTCCCTGTATGCAGCAGAGGTAGGGAAGTCCAAAAGGTTATTCCTGTGAACAGACAACGAGGTTCAGCACCTGCCTGTTCCCGCGTTTGGTGAGTCTGGCTAGGGTAGCTGAGACGCATTCTGCTGTGACGAGCTCTGTGCAGGGACGCCCAAAGGAGACCTGTTGCTGCCCTCATCACCTTCACACTGCCCTAGCCTGCTTCCCGGGATGGAAACATGGCAGTGTTAGCCTGAGAAGCCTCACAGAATCTATGCTAGTGTGACAGCAATCACGTGTGCATCTAAAGAGAAACCCATTTTTACCAATGGGTATATTCAGTGCAGGAGACCCGGGTTCAATCCCTGGGTTGGGAAGATCCCCTGGAGAAGGAAGTGGCAACCCACACCAGTACTCTTGCCTGGAGAATTCCATGGACAGAGGAGCCTTGTAGGCTACAGTCCATGGGGTCGCAAAGAGTCGGACACAACTGAGCGACTTCACTTCAGTTCATATTCCCAGGGAGTGGATCCTGTTGACAGAAATAATGAATATAACAGTCAACTATAAGAATAGAAAGCAGCTTTATTTGAGCCAAACTGAGAACTAGTCTAGAAGCCTGCTTCCCAGGCAGTTCTGATAAACTGCTCCGGAGAAGCAGGGTTTTCAGCGCAGTTTTATTTCCTGTTAGAACAAAGAACATTGAACAAGTCAGGGATACATTTCTTCAAGGCTTCAGAAAAAGAACATCGAACTAGTTCACAGCACGTCAGCATGGCCTTGGTCCCTGGGAAGGAGTCATCCTCAAAGGAGGACCAGCATTGGTGTCCCAGGAAGAGAGGCATTTAATCTTTATTTTTAACATGGGCAGTCTTTACTTTTGGTCAGTGTGTCCTTTTCTCTAGTAATTAGAGCAGATGTACAGTGTATACTTGATAGACTGTAAACAGGCTGTTTCAGTTAGCATGAAATTCAAGTTAACTCGTGGAAAAGCCACAGTGACTTTCCTGTCTCTTGGACATGAACATGGCTGTCATCGGTCCTTTCTGCATTATCTGGTTTTATAGTTCAGGCACTGTCGGTGCTCTGACTGGTGACTCCCTGTGACTCCCAGCTTTCTTGGGGGGCGAGCTGAAGGAAGGCAGGTTCATCCCCGCTAAGCTTAGTACAGTGCCTCACACCTGCTCAACCCTCAAAATGCCCTTCTGGAAAGAACGGGTGAGGGACTCACTGAACGAATGGTGCTGTGTCCTCAGTGACTAGTGAGAGCGTCCACTTACTGAAGAACAGAACAGCTAACGAGGCTTGTGGCCTTGGCCCTAGCAGTTCAGTGATTGAGACTGCGCTGCCCATGCAGGGAGCACGGGTTCAATCCCTGGTCAGGGAGCTAAGATCGCACCTGCCACAGGGCACGGCCAAAATAAATGGATACAGCAAAATAGCCTTAAAAAAAAAGAGTAGCAGTAATAGTAACTAAGTGTGCTGAGTTTTTTCAGTGGGTGCCTGCTATGGCTTAACTGTGAATGTTGATTGCGTCATTTAAATTTTCATTGCCACTGTCTGCCCTAAATTTTGATCTGCACTTTACCAATAAGGAAACTGAGGCTTTGATAGAAGAAGTAATTTGCTCAAGGTGACACAGATCCATCCCTTGCTGGTTATCTGGAACTAGAACATAAATCAAAGTTAAGTGGCCCAGTGAGGATCAGGCCACTGCCCTTGACATCATCATCAAATGTTCTAACCATCAAGGAAAAAGTCACAGATGAACCAGGACCCCTCAGAGGCACTTTTCCAGTACCTTTTCTACACCATTCCTATTCTATTACCGCCACATTGAGCTTGGAGACACTCTTCCTAGAAAGAGAAAAACAAATATTGTGTAACATCGTTTGTATGTGGAATCTAGAAAAATAGTACATATGAACCTATTTGCAAAATGGAAATGGAGACATAGATATTGAGAACAAACTTATGGATACCAAGGGGAAAAATGGGGTGATGGGGTGAATTGGGAGACTGGGTTTGACATACATACACTGCTGTGTATTAATGTAAATGTGGAGAACCAACTGTGCAGCACAGAGAACTCTGCTCAGTGCTCGATGGTGACCTAAATGGGAAGGAAATCCAAAAAAGAGGGGCTATATGTATACATACAACGGATTCACTTTGCTGCACAGCAGAAAATAACACGATGCTGTAAAGCAACGGTATTTCAATAAAAATAAAAAAAGAGAGAGTGTGAGAAAGCGAAGGCTGCCATTTAGGTAGATTGTTAACGTTAAGTGTTGGACTGATAGGCAGGTCTTGCTGAGTCATCAGCAAAGTGACGTATCCTAAACAGAAAGAGAGAAGTTAGGAGGAGGTAGATTGGTAGGTAAATCTTGTGACAACAAGGTTTTATCATTTTTGTTGTTTTGTTTTAGCAGTCAAGTTTGAGATGATGGTGGGACATGTGAGCATACACTTTGAGAAAGGCTTTGGAACTGTGGGTTGGCCATTGTGAAAGAGGCCGATTTTGAAATACAGATTTTTTAAAATATAAATTTATTTATTTTAATTGGAGGTTAATTACTTTACAGTATTGTATTGGTTTTACCATACATCAACATGAAACCCCCACGGGTGTACACGTGTTGCCCATCCTGAACCCCCCTCCCTCCTCCCTCCCCATACCATCCCTCTGGGTCATCTCAGTGCACCAGCCCCAAGCATCCTGTATCATGCATTGAACATGGACTAGCGATTTATTTCATATATGATATTATACATGTTTCAGTGCTATTCTCCCAAATCATCCCACCGTCTCCCTCTCCCCAGAGTCCAAAAGACTGTTGTATACATCTGTGTCTCTTTTGCTGTCTTGCATACAAGGTTATCATTACCATCTTTCTAAATTCCATATATATGCGTTAGTATACTGTATTGCTGTTTTTCTTTCTGGCTTACTTCACTCTGTATAATCGGCTCCAGTTTCATCCACCTCATTAGAACTGACTCAAATGTATTCTTTTTAATGGCTGAGTAATACTCCATTGTGTATATGTACCACAGCTTTCTCATCCATTCATCTGCTGATGGACATCTAGGTTGCTTCCATGTCCTGGCCATTATAGAAAGTGCTGCGATGAACATTGGGGTACACGTCTCTTTCAATTCTGGTTTCCTCGGTGTGTATGCCCAGCAGTGGGATTGCTGGGTCATAAAGCAGTTCTATTTCCAGTTTTTTTAAGGAATCTCCACACTGTTCTCCATAGTGACTGTACTAGTTTGCATTCCCACCAACAGTGTAAGAGGGTTCCCTTTTCTCCACACCCTCTCCAGCATTTATTGCTTGTAGACTTTTGGATAGCAGCCATTCTGACTGGCGTGAAATGGTACCTCATTGTGGTTTTGATTTGCATGAAATGCAGATTTTAGATGTAGTTTCCATAGAGGGGCTAGTTGAAGTTGTAGAAGTGTTTGATGTCTTCAAAATAGTAGTGTGAAGAGCAAGCAGATTATAAAGGACATTGTAAGCTGTTGTGATGATTCAAGCATGTATTGCCTGATTCAGCTGTATTAGTATGTGCTTATATTCCTGTCTTTCCTGCCTCTAGATTTATTACCATGTCTCAGTTATGTTAACTCAACAGAAAAAATATTAGCAGGATAGTAGATTTATATATTTACAGTGAAACTCTGGTTAGTTTTCTGAACTTTTAGAGAATATATTGGGATTCACCTCCCTCCATTTTTGCTGGTTTTGCAAGATAGGAATTTAAAAACTGACCTTCAAACATAGTCTAAGAAATAAGACACTAAAAAATTAGAATAATAGAATTTAATGTTTACCAAATGTCTGAAAAAGAGATTTGCCTTCTGACTTGGAAGCTGTTTAGACATGTTATTTTATATTATAAAAGAAAATAATGTAAAATCCTCTGATTTGCATGCTCACATTTCTTGTGGTCCCCATGGTTCTCTAGTACAGTGGTCTGCGAAGTTTTTGATCACATATCCCAATGATAAAAAATTCTTTGAGCATATTTCCCCAATATGTATGTATTTTAAATGAATTTTATGTATACATTACTATACTAATAAAGGACATGCATTTTTAAATGTCAGTTAAAGCAATTATAGAATAATGAGATACAGTTAAAATTGCATTAATTTTATTTTTAATGATAATGTTTCATCAAAATTTTTTTTTCTTAATGAGAACAAGGAGAGCTAAAGATGAATACTACAATTTGAAAGTCTGCTTTTAACAGGTGTCTTTTTTTTTTTTTTTTAATTAACTAGTTTACTTTTGGCTGAGCCTTCATTCCCGTGCAAGGGCTTCTCCTGGCAGCGGCTTCTCTTGCTGCGGAACGCAAGCTCTAGAGCGCCAGCTCAGTAGTTGTGGTACATGGACTTTGTTGCCCCGAGACATGTGGAATCTCCCCTAACCAGGGATCAAACTCATGTCCCCTGCATGGACAAGTGAATTCTTAACCGCTGGACCACCGGGGAAGTCCAGCAGTTGTAACTCCTAAAAATACGTCAATGCAAATGGAGGATAAGCAGCATTAGAATTAAAGGACAGTGATAATCATTTTTCTGACCCCATTCATCAGTAGTGCAGAAGTGGTAAACATTTTGTCATTAAAATCATACTGTCTTCCCTGATATCTTCTGGTTGTTCCTGAAAACTAATTGAAAGATGTTGTTAGATTTCTACAATTAAAAGGCACTGAAAATTTTTCATTTGAAAGACTTAGTAGATTAGAAAATTATGTTTCTAGGTTTTCATAGTGACAGTTTTTATAGATGACAAGCAGTAACAAAATAAAAATATCAAACATTTCCTAAAATCCATTTTGTGAAACAGTTACTTGACAAAAGTATCATCTTTACTTTGAAGGAACAAATAAAGAAAGAATAGGGTCTGTGTGTACGTGTGAGTGACTCTTGTGTTTTAATATCTGTTAGGTAGCTTACTGTTGATATCATTTGTCACCATGAAAAATGTCAGCCCATTTAGAACTTTTTTAATATATAAAAGAAAAATATCTCTAGTATATACTTAAATTTCCAATGGTAGGATAATGTTCTAAATATTAGAGTAAATAACAAAATCCATTGTATGGTAAGATAACTGAAGATTATCAAAGCAGAAAATTTTTGTAATACATCTGAAACATTCTACCCCAAGTATATATGTTATTGTGGCAGCCATATAAAATCTATTTATGAATGTTGAATCCTTGGAAAGTAACATGAAAAAATAATTACTTCAGGATGATACTATGGGTTTTTGTTTTTTTTTAATTAAAAAGATGACTTAACATTATAAACATGGGGGAAAGAAGCCAATGCAAGGAAACAGGATCCAAAATATTTACTGGTTAAAAAGAAAGTATGTTAATAGTATTTATTCAAGCTCAGTAATGTTTATTTGTTTAATGCAAGCATATGGAGTGTCTCGTAAGTACCAGGGAGTTTGCTAATGACACACAGATGAAAAAGCATGATCTTTTCCATCATTGAAAATATGTTGCTTTAATTTACAACATATAATAGTGATTCTTTCAAAAATTGCCCTGTGTTTCACAATTCCCCTTTCTGGCACTCTGATTCCCTGAAACTCAAGTTTCAATCTCTTGCAGGACAGCCTCTCCTGTTATCTCTGGCGTGGTGACCTGGTGTTTGCTTTCTAGTAAGACAGACTGAAATAGACACCAGAGACACAGCCATTCGTGTGTAATCGCATGTGGAGTTAAACAGCGTTGGAATGTTGCCAGTGATTTGATGGCTTGTTGGGGTGTAGTCTGCACCCCTGCCCTGCTCTCCAGAAAGGAAACATACCAATGGCTGTTTCAGGAAGGAATATGTCTGTCTGAAGGTAAAACCTGAGTAACCCGAGCTTAAATGAGCAGGTGTTTTGGTCTCTGTTGGTAAATCAGGAAACTGATTTGTTCAGACCTGTGTTTCTGGGATTCTCTTGGCATTTTCCTGACGCCTGTTGCCTGACAGTGGAAAGGTGGCCTCTGCACTTCCAGCCCTCATGCTGTGGTTTTGAGCAAGAAGAGGAAGGAAGGGCAGCTACAGCAGGAAAGCAGAGCCTTGTTCAGAAGCCCTGCTCCGTGGACTTCGGCCCCTGCTCAGCTGTGGCCTCTGGGTCCTGTGGCTGCCCAGCTGCAAGGATGGCTGGGAACTTGGGGCTTTCACTTTCCAGGCTTCATGGGAGAAGTAGAGAATAGCTTTGGGGTAACTAGCATCTGCCATTTGCATCCTCTTTATGAGAATATAATGCCTAGTGAGTCCCACAGTGTGGTATTAGTTAAAGAATTTGCCATGAAATGATTGATCCTTTGAGGCACCCTGCTTAATCCTGGGAAAGTTCCTGGGTCTCTGACCGGGGAAGGATCATGAGCCCATTCCTACCTTTTTGGTTGGAAGGAGGAGTTGTCCTCATGCCCCATCTGCTTCCTAGTTTAGTCCAGCTCCTTCTCTGTAGGTCTCATCAAGTTATAAGAAAATATGTCTTCTCTGTCCTTCCTCTACCTGCCTTTGACTTTTTCCCCATGAGAGACATAAAAAGCCCTAACCAGCCTTACATCTGCCTCAAGTCAAAAGAAAGAAATCTGTTTACTTGAAGTGCAGAAAGAGGTGAAAATGAAGAACTGTTGCATCTAATTCCTAAAGCCTTTGAAAGTTCTCAGAAGTTACTTTGCAGTTTTCGCCAAAGGCTGTGTCTAGGGTAAAGGAAGAAAAGTTAATACGCTTGAATGAATGAAATAATTGAGCAATGCCTGTTACTGTTTGCATGCATGCTAAGTTGCTACAGTCCTCTCCCACTCTTTGCGACCCTGTGGACCATCACCCAACAGGCTCCCCTGTCCATGGGATGTCTCAGGCAAAAATACTGTTTAGCTCTTTTCTTAGTTAATCCTCCCAATAAACCTATGAAAAAAGATACTGAGTCTATTTCACAGGTATGAAAACTAGGGCTGAAAGAGAAGCTTAATAATATTAGCAAGGCTCCTCAACTGACAGGGGCAGGATTAAAACCAGGACAGTGTAACTCTAAATACTCATTTTTCCTCTAGTTTTTCCTTGTCTTCCATCTGTGCTTTGTCTTTTTTCTTTTTTAAATTCTTCACTGAGTCGATTTGATTTTCAGTGTTGTGTTAGTTTCAAGTCTACTGCAGAGTGTTTCAGATGTGTATAAATACATATGTTCTTTTTCGGATTCCGTTCCCGTATGTGTATATGTATGTTAGTTGCTCGGTTGTGTCCAACTCTTTGCGAGCCCATGGACTGTAGCCCATAGACTGCTCTGTCCATGGAATTCTCCAGGCAAGGGTACTGGAATGGGTTGACATTCCCTTCTCCGGGAGATCTACCCAACCCAGGGCTCGAACCCAGGTCTCCTGCATTGCAGGCGGATTCTTTACCATCTGAGCCACCAGAGAAGCTCCCTTTCCCATATAGATCATCACAAAATATTGAGTGTTCCCTGTGCTATAAATTAGGTATTTGTTGTTTATGTATTTTATGAATAGTAGTGTGTCTGTGTTCCTTCCAAATTCCTAGTTTATCTCCGTCCCTCTTCCCCTTTGGTAAACATGTTTGTTTTCTATGTCTGTGACCCTTTCTGTTTTATAAGTGAGCTCGTTTGTATCTTTTTTTTTTTTTTAGATTCTGCATGCGTTATCATAAGATATTTGTTTCTGTCTGACTTACTTCACTTAGTATGACAATCTCTAGATCCATCCATGTTCCTGCAGATGGCATTATTTCATTCTTCTTCTGTTTCTGTGCTTTTTCTATAAACTTGCTTTCCCACAATTGCTCACATTAAATCTTAGTTAAAAAGCAAAAGCAAAAAAAAAAAGTCCTCTCTTGTTCTAATTGATAGTATTTTTATTTACTAGTAGACTCCCAAGATCCCAGGATATAGCCTTGGCTGTGTTCAGCCTGGAATTCAAACATGACTAGACACGTCTGGAAGGAATCTGGCAGGGGCTGCTTAATTATGTAAGTTAACTGGGAGCCTTCTGGGAGAGAACTAATCCTACACAAAGAGAGAGTGGAGGAGTACAAGTTTACTTATAAGCCAGTGCCTCACAATAGGGTAAGTGTAAGTCAAGTGCAGTGTCCTTTATTTAGCCTGGCCTCTGATCCAAACCCTAGGGGTTCCTGGAGTCAGGAGGTTGCCAGTGGAAGCTACCAGCATCTTCACTGGGGTGTCCGCGAGTCATTGAGGGTTCACGCCACGTCAGCAGATTCAGCAGCCCCAGCCCAGACATCTTATCACCAGGGGTGAGTCATCAGGACTTGAGAGCTTGAGATCTGGGTCCTGCAGGGCTCCCCGGAGTTGAAAGGGTAAAAGGTTTCTTGTCTTAGTCCATCCAGGCTGCTATAAGAAAATGCCAGAGACTGGGTGGCTCCTCAGCAACAGAAGTTTCTCACTGTTCTGGAGGCTGGAAGTCTAAGAACAGGGTGTCAGCATGGTTGGGTGCTAGGGAAATCCCAGTTCTAGGGAGCAGACTGTCGTCTTGGCTGTGTGCTCACATTTCGCCAGGGGCAGGAGAGCTCTGGGCCTCCTTGATAAGAGCACTCCATCCTCATCACTTGATTACCTCCCGTTAATCTCATCTTCCGATGCTGTCATCTTAGGGGTGAGGTTTCAACATAGGAGTTCAGGGGTGACACCTTCAGGGCGCAGCACTTACCAATGCAGGGGCCGAGAAGGCTGCTGTGAAACACGTGTGAGGAGCTCGCTTCAGAGTTCTGGGACACATGCAGGGGAAAGGGGTTGGGGCGGTTAGAGGTGGTGTTGATAGAATTCTATGGTAGCAGTTGGAAGCAGGGTCAAGGAAATACCAACATATTTGCTTAGTTTTCGGTTGCCATCAGTTAACAGACATATCAACAAACCTTTTTAAAAATGTTCTCCTGAGCTCCAGATGTGTTTCTAATGAGCAGTCATGTTTAAAAACAACTGGACCATATGATGATGTTTTACTTTCATCTAGTTTGTTTCACTTTTTCTATTTCATGTTCAGGGCTCCCATTTCATTTAGTTTATGTTTTCCAATTTCTCCATCTCTTCATTTTTTTTTTAATGTTCTTTCTCAAGCCTTTATCAACTGTAGTAGAAAAGCTTTTGTATACATATATATAAATAATATGTATAATAGTATATATATATATATATTTTAAAACTTACGAATTTTTGCCTAACTAAAAAATTTATGACATTTGATTCATTTGTTTAACTTAATATGAATAGAATGCTGAATTTTTCATTAAAAAAATAGACATGCGACAAGCAGCAAAGGTTTATTGTATAGCACAGGGAACTATAGTCAATGTCTTGTAATAACTGATGATGGAAAATAATTTCAAAAATAATATCTGTGTATTTGTATAACTGAATCACCTAGCTCTGCACCTGAAACATTGTAAGTCAACTATACTTCAATAAAATACATATATATATATGTATATATTAAGAAAAAATATATTTATTTATTTTTGGCTGCACTGGGTCTTCGTTGCTGTGCATGGAGTTTCTCTAGTTGTGTCAAGCGGGAGCTGCTGTCTTGCTTCAGTGTGCAGGCTTCCCATTGTAGTGACTTCTTTTGCTGTGGAGTGTAGGCTCTAGGCATGCAGGCCTCAGTAGCTGCAGCACGTGGGCTCAGTAGTTGTGGTGCCTGGACTTAGCTGCTCAGCAGCATATGCAGTCTTCCCGGCCCAGGGATTGAACCTGTATCCCTTGCATTGGCAGGTGTATTCTTAACCACTGGACCAGCAGGGAAGAATCTATCAGCAATCGTATTTAAAAAAAAAACAAAAACCTTTTGGGCGAAACACTATGATACATAATGCACTTGCAGGTTTTAAAATTAACTGACTGTAGCATTTATTTAAGCATAGAATCACATCCAACTTCCTTCTTCAAGGTCAGTGGCAACATTAGAAGGGATGCCTTTTTCACATTCAGGGTCCAGAGATTCTTCTGAATTATTTAGGCTATTTCCAGTTCCAGGTAGCATGGTAGACCTTTTTAAAGTCATTCAGCTTTAGCATTCATTGAAAAATATTGGTATTTGATCTACATTCCTGTTTGGCTAAACTTCAATTCCATTTGTTCCTAAATTAAATTATCAATTCAGTGTGATCTCTTGATCAGCTGGAAAGCTTTGATGTTCAGCACTGGGTTGATAACTCTTTAATCATCCACTCAGTTAATATTTTTTGAGCGCCTCCTGTGCACCAGGCCCTGTGCTTAAAGAGAGCTGACACTGTGGAGGGAGACATGAGCATAAAAACAAGTAAACAGATAAATAAAACTGTAATAAATGTAACTGAGGAAGCTAGAGAGGGCTCTCCAAGAAGGGTGGTACCTGAGGTATCTCATCCTCATGATGATTGAATCAGTGAAAGTCCTGGCTGTCCATTAAGCACTTACTCAGTGTCTTCTCTGTGCCAGATAACATTCTAGACCCAGGGATACAGAAGTGAACACAAGAGCAGACAAAACACCCTGCCCTAGTGGAATTTGTATTCTGATAGAAGAGGTGGACAAACACGTGTAAAACGGACCTAGACGTCAGATGCTAAGCGCTGTGGTGAAAAATAAAGCATTGAAGGCAGAGTAGGGGTTGTGGGGTTGCTGGGGGCAAGGTGGTGGCTGGGGAAAATACAAAATCACGTGGTCAGGGAAGGCCTCCCCTAGAAAGTGAGCCTTGAGCCAAAAATGGGGGTCTGTGACCTAGTGCAAAGCTGGCTAACTTTTTCTGAAAAGGGCAGCTGGGAAATACCTTAGGCTTTGGGAATCATGCAGCGCGCCTGCGTGCTCAGCCGTGTCTGACTCTGTGACCCTAGTGGACTGTCGCTCACTAGGCGCTTCGTCCATGGAATTTTCCAGGCCAGAACACTGGAGAGCATTGCCACTTCCTTCTCCAAGGGGGGTCTTTCCGACCCAGGGACTGAACTTGCATCTCCTGCGTTGGCAGTGGTTTCTTTACCACCTCGCCACCTGGGAACCATATAACCTCTGTTTTAATGGCTCAACGATGCTAATTTTTCTAGGGTGGAAGCAGCTGTGGAGAGTATGTAAATGAATGGACGAAGTTGTCTTCGGATACAACTTTTTGTTTTTGTTTTTAGTCAAACTGCAGGGCGTGTAGGATCTTAGTTCCCAACCAGGGATCAAACCTGAGGCCCCTGACGTGGAAATGTGGAGTTTTAGCCACCGGACCCCCAGGAAGTTGCCTACAACTGTATTTATAGACACTGAAATTGGTATCTCAGAATTTTCACATGTCATGAAATACTATTATTCTTCTGGTTTTTTCCAACCACTTAAAAGATAAAGACTGTTTTTGTGGGCTAGAATTGGTCTGAGGGACTCCCTGTGTTAGAGCCTGAGAGATTTAACAGTGTACTTTGCCCACCTGATATGAAGAGCCAACTCATTAGAAAAGACCCTGATTCTGGGAAAGATTGAGGCAGGAGGAGAAGGGGACGACAGAGGATGAGATGGTTGGATGGCGTTACCGACTAAATGAACACGTGTTTGAGCAGGCTCCAGGAGTTGGTGATGGACGGGGAAGCCTGGTGTACTGCAGTCCATGGGGTCGCAGTGTTGGACTCTACCAAATGGCTGAACAAGAACAACAACTTCCCTTTAATTGCTTTGGATGACATGTAGTGGTGTTTGGTTAATGATAAGGTGAAATGCATCTTTCAAGCTTCTGTAGATGTCTTGCTATTTTAGGTCCAACATCTTTGTTGTTGCTTTACAAAGAAAAGGAAAATTCATCCGTTCATCTAGTGACAGATACTCATTTCACTTATGTGAAATTTATGCCTTACAGCTGTTATTTCTAGACTCTGCTGTGCAATAGTAACTTTTATTTTCAACCCATCATACCACAGTATTGCCGAAGACGTTTTATGTAGCAATTAAGAGTTTTACTAAATAGCATTGCATTGGGATGCAAGCTGTAGAAAAGTTGTTATAGAGTGGCTTAACTAATTATGGATTTATTTGTCTAATAGCGAAAGGGTAGCTTGGGCTGCATAAGACTAGTGTGGCAGCTGTAAAATACCAAGGACTCAGGTTTTTATACTTCTGCTTGACCACCACCATTTTTGCATAAGGCATTGCTTTTCACATTTGCCAAATAGTTTTTGTACCTCCAGGCACCACAGGTGCGTTTCTGCAAGAGAGAAAGAATTTGTTGTTGTTCAGTCACTAAATCGTCCAATGAACAGTAGCTCTACAGGCCCCTCTGTCCTCCAGTATCTCCCGGGGCTTGCTCATATGCATGTCCACTGAGTCAGTGATGCTATGTAACCATCTCATCCTCTGCCACCCCCTCTCCTTTTGCCTTCAGTCTTTCCCAGCATTGGGGTCTTTTCCAGTGAGTTGGTTTGCATCAGGTGGCCAAAGTATTGGAGCTTCTGTTTCAGCAACAGTCTTTCCAATGAATAGGTGCAAAATGGGCTTCGTCTTTTCATTCATTAAGTGGAGCCTTTCCAAGGAGCGGCTGCCTCACATCTCACTGGGCAGCACTGTGTTCTGTGATTGCCCCTAGCTATGGAGGAGTTTGAGTCAACAAGTTTTTGTAGCTGAGCACATTGCTTTCTTAAATAAAATCAGCCTTTGGTTATTAAGAAAGAATGGAAGATTAGCTACTGGGTAAATAACTAGCATTATCTGCCATGGCTTGTAAGTGTTTTTGTTAAAAAAAAAAAAAAAAAAAACAGCTACAAGGCTAAATTGACATGGGGGTAAAGGAAGCAAGAGACGCCCCACAATTTACTTGTTCTCTTTCATAAGTTTCTCTCCCCGATTTCCTTTAATATTAATTGTAAGGTGTGTTTTGTTCCAGGACAGTTGAAATAAAGAATAAAGCTCTTTGTCAAGGAAGTGATGGTGTGTGTTATTGTTATCTGAACCCTGGGTTTATGCCAGTATGTGCAGTGCCCTTGATGGCTTCCTCTTGCCTTGTGGGAACAGCCTTTCCATTACCTGGTACCCCAGCCTCTTCTGGGTCCTGCCCGTCCCTGCCGCTCATCCCTGGCCTCCCACTGTTCCAACCACATTCACCTGATAAATCTCAAAATCAGCCCTAGTGCCGTGACTCATCTTCCTTCCTGAGGCTAATGTTGTAAGCAAACATCCCCTTGAAACTTCCTTCTCTGGGGTAAATCTCTCCCTTTTGTTTATTTGGTTGATTTGCTATCACATCAATTTTCTGTGACCTTAGTTCTTTTTTTAAAAAAAATTTGCTCTCTCTAAATTTCAACAAGAGTAAAGCAAAATAGATTTTGATTCACCTTGTCTCAAAAAAGTAAACTTTTTAAGAACTGATACTGCATTCTAAAAGATTTTTTTTTAATGTGCTGTCAAATAGCAAACTCAACAATAATAATTGGAAACATTAGACATTATGTGCCAGGCAGTATTGTTAGCTAGACATAATTTAAATGTAACCCTTACAGTGATCCAATGAGGTAGGTAATACTATTGTTCCCATTTTAAAGATGGAAAAACCGAGGCATAGCAAGGTAACTTGGCTCAAACTCACCCAGTAAATAAATGAAGAAACCAGGATTTAGAGCTCTCTTTTTTCCCCCCCTTTTTCTTATATGTATAAAGAGTCAAGGAGGCCAGCGAGCAGCAAAATGGCCAGAGTCCAGCTTCACACCATGTTAGGAAGCATGATTTATATAAAATGCCCCAGTTCTCTATGGACATGGACTACCATCCCTCTCCAGGTTGTCTTCTATGGGACATTCTTTTTCTCTCAAATTAATTTCTTGTATTTAATCTTGTGAATATAGACACATTCACATTTTCCAAAAAAGTGTACATCCATAGAGTGCTAACTCGCTCTCACTGTGTTCCCCCTCCTCCATGTCCCGCCCCCGGGCCACCACTTTTGTTAGATTTTTATATAACCTTCAGCCATTTTTCTAAGAAATGAAAATACAAGTAAATATAGATATGTTCCTATTTTTTCTATTGTTTTAAAAAAAAGTCCTTAGTGTACACACAAATTTTTTTTTCTCTTATAAACCTTAGGAACCTTTTCATAGCAGTGTCAACAGTACATACAGAATTTCTCCTTTTTTATTTTTTTATTGATTAAAAAATTGTTTGAAAGTATCCCGGTGTTTTATTTTATTTTTTGGTGGCACCATATGGCACGGAGGATCTTAGTTCCCTAACCAGGAATAGAACGCATGCCCCCTGCATTGGGAGCATGGAGTCTTAACCACTAGACTGCCAGGGAAGTCCCTCCTTATTTCTTTCTAAGATGCATAGTATTAAAGTGGTCTCTTTGCACATAAACCTGGTCATGCCTCTTCTGATTTTCTCTTAAAATACAGATAGAATTGCATTTAGCTCCTGATGCTACCATCAGCCATTGCCAGTGTGAGTGATGACCTGTCCTTTGCTTCCTGAAAGTTGATAGGGTATAATGATGCATCTGAATTTTCTTCTTAGAGTAATGACCATTTTTCCACCAGTTTTATTAAGGTATAATCGACATACAACACTGTCTAAGCTTAAGGTGTATAGCATAATGGTTTGATGTATGTATACACTGTAATTTGTTCACCACAATAAGTTTAGTTAACATCCATCACCCCATGCCATCTGAATTTTAATATTCTACGATACAGCTTGCAGATCCTGGTTTTAAGGAAGAGGGATGTTGAGACATGGACACTCCTAGACATTGCTAATGTAAATTGAGGAATATAATTTGAGGAATGTAAATTGGGAATGTAAATTGAGGTGGCTGTGTTGAAAGACATTTTTAGCTTGAGTCCTTCAGGAGTCTGAAAAATGTCTTTGCCCTTTCATCTGGCTTTCATTCATGGGGCTCTGTCCTAAAATAGTATAGAGGTGGTGGTGGTGGCTTAGTTGCTAAGTTGTGTCTGACTCTTGTGATTCCTTGGACTGTAGCCCACCAGGCTCCTCTGTCCATGGGATTCTCCATGGACAGAGTGGGTTGCCATTTCCTTCTCCAGAGGATTTTCCCAACCCAGGAATGGAACCTGGGTCTCCTGCATTGCTGGAAGATTCTTTACCGACTGAACTATGAGGGAAGCAAAATAGTATTGAGAGATACCATCAAAGATTCACAGGGACTTCCCTGGTGGTCCAGTGGTTAAGAATCCTTCCAGTCCAAGGGATGCAGGTTCAAGCCCTGGTCGGGGAACTAAAATCCCACACGCTGCAGAGCAACCAGGCTTATGAGCCACAACTAGAGAGCTGCAACTACGTCCTAACACAGCCAAAAATAAATAAATAAAATACTTTTAAAAGATTTATAAAGATGTTCACGTGATATGGTTTCTCGTGGTGAAACTTAGAAGAGTGCTGAGTATTAAACAACAGAGTAATAGTTTTATACATCTACATGATGAAATTGCCAGGAAGATATTAAAATTAGTGCTTTTGGAAAAAAGTTTTAAATGACGGGGTAGTGCTCGTATTTATGAATGAAATGGGTGGGTGCGGCTATTTTTACTGACTGTGAGCCTGTGAAAGAAATGATCAGGTGGGCTGTAGGGGATTATAGTCCAACAGTAAATACTGTGTGTGTGTGTCTGTGTGTGTGTGTGCGCGTGTGCCTCTATGTTTAGAGTCAGGAGGCTGGGGAGTAAAAAAGTTGTGTATATGTCTCAATATATCCTCATACTGAAAATGTTTGACCCTTTACCCACATTTTGGGGTAGTGGTGAATGTTATTTTATGTCTATTCCTTACACGTAACAAGTGAAAGTGTTAGTCACTCAGTTGTATCCGACTCTTTCTGTCCATGGAATTCTCCAGGCAAGAATACTGGAGTGAGTAGCCATCCTCTTTTCCAGGGGTACCTTCCCAACCCAGATATCAAACCCAGGTCTCCTGCATTGCAGGCAGTTTCTTTACCATCTGAGCCACCAGGAAGCCTGTACCTTATATACGGAAAACCAAGATAAGTTTCATTTTTGATCACACTCATGAGTGATTGAAATGTGCTGGGTACGTAGAGCTCCAAACAGGGACATTAAATCTGGACCCTTTTCTCTGTTCAGATTTTGGCAGTGGCTGTTGGATAGTAAAATTGTAGGTAACCTTTTGTTTGTACTACAAAGATCAGTGGGAGTCCACTGAACAAGGATTTTAGGACCATGACATGATTGTCTT
This sequence comes from Oryx dammah, assembly GCF_014754425.2. Lineage (NCBI taxonomy): Eukaryota > Metazoa > Chordata > Mammalia > Artiodactyla > Bovidae > Oryx > Oryx dammah. Next base: position 6,825,263 of record NW_024070188.1, read on the forward strand.
GAGAGGAACACCCACTAGGACTTTGATCAAAATAGGTGAACACTTCAACCTCAGGGATGATGAACTCTACCTGGTAGGGTTGTAAGGAAAAGTTAAGTAGGAAGGTTGATAACGTTTTGTACATTGGAGTTACAAAATAACATATATTCTGAAATAGTATGAGTGAGGAGAAAAAGTTAACTTTTTCAGACATGAGAAATGGCTTAATTCAAGAAATTAAGATAATGGCATTTTCAACTTGGATTTACAACCACATGGCAATTCTCTCTTTTTATAATTTTGAGCTTAAAGATGTCATATTTTGCCAGCCTTTTATTTCTGTCTGTACTAATTATGCCATATCCTTATTCATTCATAGACTTGAACCCAGTGATCTGGGTTTCCATATATAAGGTATGGGCTTCCCAATGCCTCTGTCCTCCTGGCATTTAACAGACTTCCACTTCAGAGAAACATGTCACCGAAGCTTTGGGGGAGGAGTTGGATTGGGGGGTGGGGCTGGGAGGGATTGGTTGGGGCTATCCGTATGTGAAGGTTGGTTCTTCAGTATTTTATTTTCTGTGTCGGGAGGTCTTTCTAGCTGCTTCATTTCTCAAAATGATTCTTTCCTTTGGCCATTATAGCATTTACTTCTCCTCTTAAGATTTTTTTTTTTTTAATGGCTGCATGTTGGCTTTGAAGGATCTTGCAGGATCTTCCCTGGGGGCTCAGACGGTAAAGCGTCTGCCTACAATGCAGGAGACCCGGGTTCCATCCCTGGGTTGGGAAGATCTCCTGGAGAATGAAATGGCAGCCCACTCCAGGACTCTTGCCTGGAAAATTCCATGGTCGGGGGAGCCTGGTAGGCTACAGTCCTCGGGGTCGCAAAGAGTCGGACACGACTGAGCGACTTCAACGTCATGTTCAATGGCAGTATCATTAGTTACCCAACCAGAGATCAAACCTGCATTGTCGGCAGTGAGAACATGGAGTCCTAACCACTGGACCACGTGGGAATTCCCTTGTTTGGCTTTTATGCATATTTCCCAGAATCATTTAGAAAAAGCACACCTGTTTACTCATATGTTTTATATGCTGTGTTGAAGATACTGAATATTGTCGCCCCATCTTGGTTTGTTAATACATACCTTAAAAGACAAAGATTTGTAACAGTTGGAAAACCTGCACAGGTGTTTGCAGCTCTTCAAGAGCACACCTGACCCCTGGTGACTGGAAGGAAACATAATGATCAGAGAAACAAGAAGGGTTAAGAAAGGGAGTTCAAAGAAAGGTGGTGCTTGTTGTTCACTCTCATCTTAGACGTGGAGAACATTTTCCTCTTGTGAGTTGATGAAAGGACGCTTTGATAACAGTGGCTACAGCTATGGAATATCTGGAAGAGGCTGCTGGGGGGAATAAAAATGTGGCCACTCCCAGGAATCAATGAAGTGTCAACATCTCAGATGGGCTATATATGGTTTTCAAATGGTTGGGGACACAGGGGGTCTTTTTGACTGTACCTGTCAACTTTGAGGGGTGGGAGGGGGAGTGGTTATGGCTCCTAGAAAGCTAAGTGAATCTCCCACCTCAGACCTAGTCTGTCCCTCCCAGACCATCTGAGATGTGCCCCAGAATTCTGTGCAGAAATCACTGTGTCAGGGCTTGCTTAGCCATCCGCTTGATAACCAGGGAGTGGCTGGTGTGTGGGGGGTCTGCAAAAATCACCTCTCTTTTGGGGGGAGGGGTGGCTCAGGGGCCTTTGACAATGAGCAGTCAAATCTAGTTCACATGGGAAACTTGTACATATGGTTTCAGAGGAGCATTTCTCCTTATGTATTTGTCTTCTCTCTGCAGATAAAGAAGAAACAGCAGGATGTGGTTAGATTCCTGGAAGCCAACAAGATAGAGTTTGAGGAGGTGGACATCACCATGTCAGAAGAGCAGAGGCAGTGGATGTATAAGAACATCCCCCCGGAGAAGAAGCCTGCTCAGGGCAACCCTCTGCCGCCTCAGATATTTAATGATGACCAATACTGTGGAGTAAGCAGCTAGATTGTTACCACATCATTTCTTTGCCTGGGGTGCAGTTGGGATTTTTCAGTGCAGGCTGTGACCTCCTCACCTAGTACCTATCCAGGTCCCCAGATCTAACAGAGAGTGAAGCTATGTGGGCATGTGAGTCCAAGGTCACAGACTATGTCTTCCTGTTTGCTTTGAGACGAGGGGATGGGAAGAGAACTGTGCATACGCGTGTTTATTGTGTTCTACATTTTAAAGCGTATTTTTTGATTCATACATTCTGGGGGACAGAATGGAAAGGGTATGTTCTTAAATATTTATTTCTCTAAAACTGCTAATATCTGATTATAAGTCAGCGCTTTGCTTTTTGATGATCATGAACCAGATGGATCATTGGTGGTGGTGGTTTAATCGCTAAGTCATGTCCGACTCTTGCACCCCAAGAGCCTGCCAGGTTCTTCTGGGTCATTACGAACAGCTAAAATATCTCAGATGCCTTCTTGCTGTTTGTGGCATTCAGAAAATGAAGGCATTTTTGACTAATCATGTATTTTCCTTCTTATTCCTTAGGTTAAAAAATTTTTTTGAGAAATTTCTCTAATGAGTAGTCAGGATTTGCTTTCTGCCAGTACTCTTAAGTATGTAAGTCAGTGTTTCTTTTGAGACCTGCATTGCAGTTCTCTAAGGATGGCCTGGAAAGAGGGAGGGGCTACAGCGTGAAGGTACTTAAGGTGGAATAAAGAACTGGGTTGCCGCTAGAATGGAGAAACGGGGGAACAGTGGTTTAGGTGGCTCAAAAGGAAACAGGTCTCCATGAACATGAGCGAGAATGAGATGTTGAAACATAAAGCCGTGAAGATGGTGCCCAGCAGCTTTGCATGTCATGAAGAGAAAATTGAACCTGGTGCTAGACGCTGATTTGAGTTCAGTACCACTTTGTTGGCTTGACACCTTTGGAAAGTCACTTATCTCTTTATACCTCAGTTTTCTCATCTTTACACAAAGGATGATAGTATCTGTCTTACTTCCCAGGATATTTATGACTGTTTCTAAAGTACTCCTAAAATTCTATACCCAGCCAAATTACCACTCAATTACAAGACCAGAATAAAGGCATTTTCACGGCTGCAGAATTTGAGGAACAGAATCCAACAAAACCACTGGATTTTTAAGTTTTCTTGCACTGTTTGACTAACAGCTCTCTTTTATTTTTCAATATTTACATGTTCATTTGGCTGCACTGGGTCTTAGTTGCCGCACGCGGGATCTTCCATCTCCGTTGGTATGTGTGGCATGTGGAAGCTCTTAGTTGTGGCATGTATGTGGGATCTGGTTCCCTGACCAAGGATCAAACCTGGGCCCCCTGCGTCAGAGTATGAGTATTAGCCACTGCACTACCGGGGAAGTCCCTAGCAGCTTTATTTTGAATTGTACAGTTTACACAAATTTTCAACTATTATCTCATTTTGGCCTGCAGGCATGAAAGTATTGATACATTTTCTAGACTCTGTAATCATGAGTGGGATACACCCTTGGTTACTATATACTTTCCCAATAAAATATGTGGTCATGACTCAAAAATATCCACAAAAATAGTACCCTTTATTCTTATGTAATAATGCAGCTTATTTCTTGTTAATGCTGCCTCTTCAGACACTGAAGTGTGACCATCCTCTGCTCTCAACTTGTCTCTCCATTTCTCTACCCACTTGCTGCTTATGTGGTTCAGGACTGTCGGCGTCTCCTAGTTTTATTTTTAAAGTGGAGTTGTTTTTAATCCTTGTTGTTTCATAGCCCTATTAGAAGGAGGCAGGTAGAGACATCTTTGCTTTGTCACCATAAAAGCCAAAGTCTTCAGGGCCCTTTTGAGTAGAGGAATGTATTTAAAGAATAAAAAGGAATGTGATATGGAATAAAGTTAATTCCTTTTCTTTATTTTCACTTCTTCATGACTTTCTGAATCTGTATATCTTTGCCCTATGGAGTCTATGGATTTTTTTCAGGTAGACTGGCAGCTGGGTAGAGGCTTCCATATTTATCAGCTGTGCCCTATAAGTGGCATCTTCTCTGCTAGAGCAGAGTCGGTCCCACAGGGGTGGTGGCAGGCAGTGTTGTGTGTGCATTCTGTCTTTATAGTCTGTTCTGGCAGCAGTTTTGAAGACAGTGTCTGCTTTTATCAAGGTCCAATAAATTCAACTTTGAGAAAAACAAAAGAATTAGAGGGCATTGAACCGTGGCTTCATTCAAACCACCTGCTCCTGTGTACCTTTCTTTGCCCAGTGACAGTTTATGACTGTCTTATCTAGTTGGATAGCCTGTGGAAACCTGCAGTATTGCAAATGACAGGCTCCAGTAAGCATGAAGATTCTCCTGTTTCCTAAATTGGCTGGAAATTTTACTACTTTGTTTTAAATTGTACGAGCTAGGCATGTGAGACATTCATAGCTGCTAAGCTGTTTACTAACCAGTGTGGACAATTGCCCTCTCTCTCCTTTAACACTTGAAAATCCTGCCTTTAGCATTTGAAATTTCCCACCAAGCGAAAGCATCCTGGCATGGCTTCTTCCCACCCTAGATCTGGACATCGAGGAAATGACGCAGAAATAGCATCAGTTGGAGGTGGCTCAGTGAGTATCAGGGCGTGATGGGGCCACGTGTAACCTGGTGGTTGGACACGGTATGTTTGGCGCCTTAAGGAAGCTGGTCCTGGGGTTTGGCCTGGATGTGTTCTTGGCTTCCCAGACATGGAAATTCCTCTTGTTTTCTAAACTGGATCTCCAGCCCTAATATGGATTCTGTGAGTTCCCCCTATACCTTTGTATATTTCTTTCAAGTTTCCAGTGCCTATCTCAGTTTGTAGGCAAGAACACTTATTGACGCAGACTGGTGGTTCTTTCTGTTTCCCTGAAGTGTCCTACCATGAGCAAGATTCTTCTCTGGAAATGAAGTCCTAAAGGTCAGCATCCCAACATGTAGGCTTTCCTCATTTTAGAAAGCTCAGGTCCTCACGTTCAAGGTTTAAACTCTGTTCTCTGTCTGTGGAACTGGCATGTGTGGAATGCACCAGAAATGAAAATGCACACATCTGCACAAAATGAAAACATTTCCTCCCATTTCTTTTCTCCCTCCCTATTTAGAAGGAAGAAAAAAAAAATAAATAAAAGATTTGGATTTCTTTATTTTTTTTTTCTTAAAAATATTTATCATCAAATTTACTTTTGTGGTGGTTGTTGTTGCACCCCTCGGCATGTGGGAGTTTAGTTCCCCAACCAGGGACTAAACCTTTGCCTCCTGCACAGTCTTCCCCACGGGACCATCAGGAAGGCCCCCAAATGTACTGTCTTAACCACTTTTAAGTGTACAGTTGAGTAATGTTAGGTATCTTCACAATGCTGTAAAAACAGGTCGCCAGGATTTTTCATCTGGCAGAACTGAGATTCTTATACTCATTAAATACACCTGTTTGTCCTCTATCATTGTAGAATGATAACCATCAGTCTACTTTCTATATCTATTGAATTTGACTAGCTTAGAGACCTCCTAGAAGTGAGATCATACAGTCTTTGTTCTTTGTGCTATGTGAAAGGACATTGCACAGTGTCCTTAAAGTTCATCCATCATGTATGTCTTCATCCATTAAGACTGCTGTAACAAAATACAACAGACTGGGTAGCTTACAAACAATAGAAATTTATTTCTCAGAGTTTTGGAGGTTGGACGGTAAGGGTTACACTAGAGCTGGGTTCTGGTGAGGGCCCTCTTCTGGGTTGCAGATTGCCAACTTACTGTAGTATCCTCTTGTAGTGAAGGGGTTAGTGGAGCTGTAATCTCATCCAAGAGGGCTCTGCAGACCTAATTGCCTCCTTTGGGAATTGGTGTTGCAATGTGTGAATTTTGAGGGGCTTCTATTGTATGTGTATGTCACATTTTGTTTTTCTACTCATCCATGATGAACATTGGGTTGCTTCTGCCTCTTGGCTATTGTGAATAGTGCTGCTATGAACATGGGTTTGCAATATCTCTTCAAGGTACTGTTTTCAGTTCTTTGGAATACATACATAAAAGTGAAATTGCTACACATCATATGCCAATTCTGTTTTTAATTTTTTGAGGAACTGCCAAACTGTTTTTCACGGTGGTTGAACCATTTTTTAATCCCATCAATAGTGCACAAAAGTTCTAACTTCTCCATATCCTCATGAACACTTGCTATTTTCTGTTCTTTAGGGGTTTTTTGTTGTTGTTGTTTTTGAGAGTAGCCATCCTAATGGGTATACGGTGATATGTCATTGTGGTTTTGATGTGCGTTTCTTTGATGATTAGTGATGTTGAACATCTCCTATACTTTGTTTTCTGTTTGTATATTGTCTTTGGAGAGATGTCTATTCAAGTCCTTTGCCCAGTTTTTAATTGGGTTATTTGACTTTCTGTCACTGTGTAAAAATTCTTTGTATATTCTGAATATTAACCTCCTATCAGATATGTAATCTGCAAATATTTTCTCCCATTCTTAGGTTGCCTTTCACTGTTCTTGATTGTATCTTTTGATGAACAAACTTTGTAAGTTTGATATTGACTCATTTGGCTGTTTTTGTTTTTGTTGCCTGGGCTTTTGGAGTCATACTCAGGAAATCATTACTTGTCAAATGCAGTGTTATGAAGCTTTTTCCCTAGGTTGTCTTCTAGAAATTTTGTAGTTTGGGGGTCTTATGTTTAGGTCTGTAATTAATTAATTTTTTTTGCTGATTTTCTTATATGGTATAAGATAAGGGTCCAGCTTCATTCTTTTGCATGTCATTATCTAGTTTTCCTATTACCATTTGTTGATGACACTGTGCTTTTCCTATGGGGAGATCTTGATGCTTCTGTTCAATATCATTCGACTGTATATGTGAGGGCTTATTAATTTATTTATATTTTGGACTCTATTCTGTTTCACTGGTCTATATGCCTGTCTTTATGCAGGTACCACACTGGTTTGATTACTGTAACTTTGTAATATGTCTTGAAATTAGGAAGTGTGATTTCTTTAACTCTGTCTTTCTTCAAACTTGTTTTGGCTTGAGATTCTGTATGAATTTTAGAATTTTTCCTTATTTCTGCAAAAAAAGTGCCATTAGAATTTTGATATGGAAATGTTGGATCTTTAGATTGCTTTCGGCAGCATTGACATCTTGACAATATTAAGTCTTTCAATCTATGCACATGGGATTCTTTTCATTTTACATGTCTCTGTTCATTTCTTTAAGCATTGTTTTGTAGTTTTGTGTTCAAGTCTCTTACCTCTTGGTTAGGTTAATTCCTAAGTGATTTTTTTTAGTGTTATTATAAATAGAATTATTTTCTTAACATCCTTTTCCAATTGTTGATTATTAGTGTGTAGAGACACAAGTGAATTTCATGTTCTTTTCTTTTTGTCCTGCAACTTTGCTAAATAAGTTTATTAATTCTTTCATTTTGTTAAAAAGTTGGGAGTTTGAAATGGGAATGCAGCCAAAATTTATTTGACTTGGGGGTCGTGTTAACCAGTTTGTGGATTCGCTGTCTAGCAGGGAAAGACACAATGACCATTCATGTAATGGAGATGAGCAGGTATGCGTTTGGCTAAGGATGCCAATACTTAGAATTAGGTTATGGGTGAAGTGGGGGAGAGAGACGAAGTGACGTGGAATCTGTGGCTAGATCGACTCATGTAGCATCCTGTCTAATGAAGAGAGGGCAGTTCAGCTAAGAGACAGATGGCAGACTTTTGATTAGTTTCCATGAGGCAACCTATAAAATTATCTATTGTTTTAAAACTATTGAATTACTTTTTTTGCACTTTTAGACCTTACTTGCAAAATATTAAATTTGTACCTAAGCGTTGGGTGTATTGCTCACCAAATAACATTACATTAATGCTATTGACCAGTTTCGTTTAAGTAATGATTTGAGGGACAGCTATGACTGCCTTTTCCCATATTACCTTGCTTACTTGGAGTCTGAAAGTAGATGACAGATAGGGTAGACTTCAGGAGGCACAGAAATGCTAAATGACCAGCAGTGGTTCTTTGTGGAGTCTCCTCCGCTTTTCTTTGTTAGGTATGAAAGGAAACGAGATATGTCAGCATTTTCTAACTGTGGGCAGAGGCTCAGAAGCACACTAGAATACCTAAATGTATGCAGTTGTATTGTTCCCAAGTGCAATGTTTATGTAACTTTTGAAAAATTGTCTCTGCGTGATATATTTTAAGTGTATTTTAGAATCTTTTCTGAAACTGAAGCACCAACTCCTTTAATTATTAGTTTTACAAATCCCTACCTCATACATGTAATTTTATTTTAAAAAAGGTTACACACACACACGTACATATAGTCATCCCTGACCAACCTAGACAGCATAGTAAAAAGCAGAGACATTACTTTGCCAAAAAAGCTAGACAACATATTAAAAAGCAGAGAATTGACTTTATCAGCAAAGGTCCGTCTGGTCAAACCTATGGTTTTTCCAGTAGTCATGTATGGATGTGAGAGTTGGACTATAAAGAAAGCTGAGCGCTGAAGAATTGATGCTTTTGAACTGTAGTGTTGGAGAAGACTCTTGAGAGTCCCTTGGACTGCAAGGAGATCCAACCAGTCCATCCTAAAGGAGATCAGTCCTAAGTGTTCATTGGGAGGACTGATGTTGAATCTGAAACTCCAATACTTTGGCCACCTGATGCGAAGAGCTGACTCTTTTGAAAAGACCCTGATGCTGGGAAAGATTGAGGGCAGGAGGAGAAGGGGATGACAGAGGATGAGATGGTTGGGTGGCATCACCGAGATTCAATGGACATGAGTTTGGGTAAACTCCAGGAGTTGGTGATGGACAAGGAGGCCTGGTGTGCTGCAGTTCATGGGGTCGCAAAGAGTCAGACACGACTGAGCCACTGATTGAACTGAACTGGCCTCTGCCAGGGAGTGGTTCCAGGACCATGCGTGAGCATACTGTATCTACCGTTTTGTGTCCTGCTTTGTTTCTCCAACAAAAATAGCTTCCATGTCATTGCAAACTTAATTTTTTAGACGTTGCATATTATTTCCTTGGATGGATTATTAGAGGGCTTCACTGGTGGCTCAGATGATAAAGAATCCGCCTATAATGCAAGAGACCCAGGTTTGATCCCTGGGTTGGGAAGATTATTAGAAGGGTTATTAGAACTTAGTTAATCATTACCTGTCCTCCCACCTGCCGTGGGCTATTTGGTTTGTTTTCAGCAATTTGAAACAATAGTTTGTAACTGGCAAACCATTCTAATCTCCTAGCTCATGGGCCCCTTCATGACCCACTCACATTTCCCTATGCTTCCTAGAGTTTAGTCACGGTCTCACTGGAGAAACATAGAATTAGTTTTTCAAGTCTCCTTCAGCAAAATTAAGCATATTGTCTGGCAGAATGGCTTAGAACATAATGAGGAGAGCAGCTTGGCCCCTGTTGAAGTCCAGTTGTCTGCAGTAATTATGAGTTAATAGGATTTTTGTTAGAGTCAGTAAGAAAAATAAAGAGGAAAGTTAAAATCCAGTTGTCATCATCCACAAGAGATGTGGTCTGTCTCTATAAAGTATGGATGTTGTTTATATAGGTTCAGGGCTACAACATCCATGGATGTTATTTATCTAGGTCCTAGGCAAAGCCCTGAAAGTCACCCCACACCCATTTTTCTCATCTGCATACTCCCTTGATTAACAAGTCCTGTGATTTTTACCTCCTACAAAATTCTGTCCTGTTTCTCTTTCAAAGCTCTGTTCAGATGGGCCTTGTTGACTCTCTCTAATTAACTAGGACGCTGGTTATTCCCTGTCCCCCGCATCATGCCCAAAACCTCTGTCTCTTTACTCTCAACGTGACCTTTAGCACTTAGAATTTTTTTTCGTGACTTTGCCTTCAACCAGTCTCTGAGTTGCTTGTGCTCACCCTCAGCAGACTCCGTGGCATATTTATCTTAGTACCTGGTACCTACGAGAACGCTAGGGACATAGAACATATTAACAAAAATTGGTTCTAGGAATGGGTGAATAGCTCCACAGATGTTTTCACTTAAGCAGGTAGCTAACCCATTCTGTTGGATCTTGCCCTGTCAAGGTGCTGAGCATTTTGCATTCCTGTTTATTAATAAAACGCAAAGCCAAATATCTCAAAAACAAGCATATTGAACTATCTTCTAAATGTTACAATAAAATCTATTGGGGAAATCACCTCTGTTAGAAGCTCACCTGCACCACAGGTAGAATTTTCTTAGGAACCTTTTGATCTGAATTTGAAAATCTGTATTCCAAGGTTTTCTGTCTAAAAGATCAGAGATCTAATCAAGGGGGATCTTTTTCTTCAAATGTTCTACTGTAAATGATCTGATGCAACATCCTCACAGATACTAGAGGGTAGTGGGGAAGGGTGATATCAGTCCCTCTTCTACTGGATGCCCAGAAGCATAGCATTTTAATTAGATATTCTTTGCAGTTTTCTCTCTTCTGTGTAACTGTGTTTTTTATTCTTCTCTCTATAAATGTTTAATCTCCCATTTTCACCTCGCTGAGATGTTTGTCTCAATATTCTAGAGTGACACATCCCTGGGACGTGTCTTTCATGAAAACGGTGGCTTGTGCTCTGAATGTTGAACATCTCCATCCATTCAGGGCACCCCAGTTGTATGCTTAGCAGTGTATCTTAATAGATATCCAAACTGGCGGTTTTCCTTTTGTTAAATTTTTTTCTCTTTTCTGAGCCTACGCAGTTAAGGAAAAGAAAACAAAACTGTAAAGCACTAACACCATGTTAATATCAGTGTTAAGATAGTAAAGTCTGTCGACAGGAGGGTCCATAGTGAAAGGTCAGTCTCCCCCAGATTCCCAAGATACAGCCTCTTTTATGAGATATGCTGCTTTGTGATTTGAAGTTATCACCTCTCTGAAAACATAGAGATATAGAGGTATAGAGAAACACGAAGATATGTTTCTCTCATCTGTTTCTATGTTCTAGATACTAGAGATACTAGTATCTCTATTCCTTGATTTTAAATTGGACAGTATTTGCTTTTTTCTTTAGAGGATGAGAAATTGCAATTCATATAGCTTCTCTCATTTCTCCCCCCTTTTGATTTACTAACGCATGCACACACATCCTGTGGGTACACACATATGGCATTGCTAAAGTTTAGAACAGTGCTTGTCTTCTGTACTGTAATAACTATTGTATACTATGTAAGTATGTCACATTTATATTGTTTTAGACATATTATTCTCTACAGAACTGTTTAGTTGTGTGAGCAGTTGTAGTGGAGGGTATATAATCCTATTTTATTAAATTCCTGTGGCTTAAAGAATGACTTTATTAATGAGAGAGTCTCGTAACTGACTTTAGCCTTTGTACTTACTCCTCTGGGTATTTATTAAACTTTTATTGCTGGTTGCCTTTGCTATGTTTAACACAAAGTTTTTTCCCACCCGATTTCAATGGGCACTTGGGTAGATGTATTTGCTTGCTCTGCCCTCTTGTATCAGAGCAGTCAGAAATGTTAAACCTAAGTTAGGAATCTTAAATCTTCAGCTTTGGGCTTATTCATATTTTTGGTATTTGGCCTAAAAGTTGTTGAATAAAGCTATTTTAGACAATTGCATCTTGCCTGTCCTACCGGGATTGGAGCCGTCAACTATTTTTTCCTTCTGTATCAAGATTTCGTGAAATAGACTATAGCATTAATGGTCCTTAACCACTGAATGAAGACATTCTGCTCAGAGGCTACTCTCAGACTTGAAAGAAGTTTCAGGAAGGAGTCTGTGTGCATTTGCCCCAGCAGTAACTCTTGTAGTCTTAGCAAGACTGTTTTAAAAGAATTTCTTCTTTGGGGTAAACCACATTCTCTTTGGCTCATTTAGAGGTGGTTGCTGCCACTGTTCCCTTACGGGCCACGTGTTGTTTGTGCTCCCTGTGGTCTTCTGTTTGGAAAGGCCCTTGGCGTGTAGAAATAATGCGGGTTTGTCACAGAATTGTCATCGACTTAGCGTGGGAAGCGATACCGCTTTTCAGAGTGGCTGCTGTGGGTTTTCCTGGCCATTCTCTTAGGGAACACTTAAAGGGCAAAGAACTTAAAGGCCTTTGTCTCAAATGCTTGTCCAGTCCATAATAGTCTAACCATGGTGAACGGGTAATGTTCTTAAGTAAGCTCTGTGGATGAATGAAACTATTGTGAGCTCTACCTGTTGTAGATTTTATCATGAGCTTATAAATGTCTCTAACATTGGTTTTCACTTGAAAAGCAAACCCAAGTATAGGTAATGGAAGCTTTTTCCCCCCTTTTTCTTAACAGCTGTTTAAGCTCTATTCTTCTTAAAATTGCAGCATTTAGATAAATATCCCATTTGTAACAGTGCTCAGTTATGCTGATATCTTTATAGCCCAGAATTTTTTTCTTTTCCTGAGTAGTTGGTACTAGAAGCAGAGTGAATTTTTCAGCCTTTGTTTTAAATGTACCAGCTTCTGAAACTAATGGTTTTTTTTTTCTTGTATATGCTTTATGTACTTGTACTTTTCTCCCAAGGTGATGTTAACTGATTATTATATTCTGTAGTCACAGGAATTGTCTTACAATGTGCAGTTTGCAGATGTGTATTTACAAACACTTTATAGAGAGTGTTTTTGAGTGTAAAAAATTCGGCAAGCCCATTTAGAAACTTTATGGTGAGTTTTAAAAATGCGATGCTTTTAACTTTTGCAATATATGCCCTAGTGTGTTTTCTTTTAAATAGAAATGAATTTTGTTAAGAAAGCCAGTCTTTCTCTTTTATTGGTGAATGCCTAAGGCCATAATATAAAAACTTCTATCTTAATAGAAGGTGATTTTAAAATTTCTAATACTGTTTTACTCAAATTAGATCATACTGTTTATTATCTCTAAAAGAAGGTATTAAGGTCTCGATTTTAAATTATCAATCGCTTACTCTTTGTCTCAACATGACAAAGAAAATAACTTCTTAAAATTCGAGATTCATCAGAGCACTCAAAAGCTTTTATATGTCAGAAGGTACATTTTTTACATAGTGATGTAAAATCTATAAGTAACTTAGAGTAGAGATAGAACTTACTCAAATTACATTACTAGCATGAGATTACCTAAAACATGATCTGTTGGTCATTTATTAACAGACACAGCTCCTCACCCTCTTTGCCTGGTGTGTGCCAGGTACTGGTCTCACACTGACTTTTAAAAATAGTTTCCTTTGAATTATTTTGCTTTTAAAGTTAATTGCCAAATTTTGTATTCATCACTCCAGAAGAAATTAATTACCTTAGGTGACAATGTCTAAACTGTTGGCAGCATTCAATTTAATATTCAGGTCAGAAGCCCTCTGGCCAGAGTGTGATATGTTAAAGGTTCTTAAACTAAAAGTAATGGTTATAACTTTTATAACAGACAGTTTAAGAGAATTTTTTATATAAATAATGTTGCCATTCTAAGATGTCTAAATGTCTGACATATCTAAATAACTTTGGTTGATGACTATTCTTTGTTGATGACTGATCTAATTTTTAAGAGTAAAATAGTATTAGAAATTTTAAAATCACCTCCTATTAAGAATAGTTTTGGTTCAGTGTGGTTAAATGGGTCGTTTATAATGTTACATATTTTTCTCTATGTGTACATAGTCTGTCCTGTTATATATGTATGAAACTCACTTGTGAGAGGTGACTTTATTTCTAGTTTTGTGATGTGGAGAACTGTAATTATTTTAAGATTAAGGTTTTTAATATAAACACTGAAACCTGAATTAAACATACTAAGTCTTGTTGTAGCTTGCCTTTTAATCTTCTGCTTGCACTATATTTTCATGTTAGCACTTTGGTCTTGAAAGAAAATTCACACTACATCTGTAGAGATTGAGTCAGGTACTATTTCTCATTTTTCATTTTTTATATTATTAGATTTTTTTTATTCCTCTGTTTTCAGACTGACATCAGAGATTATTCCTTAGTTAGAAACAGGTAAAAAGGTCTTTCTGAATTCAAGAGCAGGGATAACATTTTGATAACAAAGTCACTAGTCCTCAATTTTTTTTTCTCTCTCACTTTTGGCCCTTCCCTTACCTGTTCTATTAAATCTGTTTCCTCTTCAGAGAGGGGTAAACTCTTCAAACAGGTATCTCTAGGAACTGGAATACATGGACTAGACCTTACATCTGGACGACAGCTAACAGCCCTTTTAAGAGCAGCTTCACGGAATGCACCATCTTTTTATCGAGTTCTGGAGCATCAAGGGGCTTTGGTCGTGTCTAATAAGAAGTGAGAAGCCGTCTGAGGAGGTTAAATGAGTTGGTCGCGGTCATGACTTAGGTAGTAGGTTGTCTGCTTGTATGTACCACTCAATTTCCCAGAAACGAAGGTGTGACAGACGTTGGTTTGGTGCAGGTAGAACCAGAGCCATTGTAATGAAGACAGGAATGGACAGACTGGAGATATATTTTGGAGGAAGAGTTGATCATACTCAATTGTGGAGCTGATGTAGAAGGTTAGGGAGAGTTAAGAATTAAAACAGCTGTCACACAACTCTCATACAATCCCCTCTTCTCCTCAAGGAGCAATAAGTCTTGAAGGAGAGGACTGAAGTAGATATGATCAAATTTGCATTGCTTGTTTGTTTGGGGTTTTGTCCTTTAAATCGGGGGTATAGTTGCTTTATAATACTGTGCTGGTTTCTGTTGTACAGTGAAGTGAATCAGCTCTGTGTCTACATATATGCCCTCCCTCATGAACCTCCCTCCGTCCCCCCACCCCATCGCAACCCACTAGGTTACCACGGAGCACCGACTGAGCTCCGATTTACAACTTTAAAGGATAAGTACATCCTCACTTGAGAATGACTCGGGGGATAGATTAGACTGGAAGATGGTTGGTGTGTTGAGCTGTTATTGCAGATGTCTAGCTTGACTTAGGGCAATGAGACTGATGTAGAAGAATAGAGAGGTTGAAAGGATATGTAAGATAGTTATTGGTTGAGGGAAGAGCGGAGCTCTCTGACGCCTTGGTTTCTGACAGGTAGAGCCTCTTAGGTGGCAATGCCACTCTTCTGAGAGGTCTGGCTTGGGGGATAGAAGGGAGAGTATGAATTGCCATTTAGAACTGTTGTGTTTAAGAGTCTATGAGCAGGGCTTCCCTGCTGCTCCAGTGGTTAAGAATCTGCCTTGCAACACAGGCAACACCAGTTTGATCCATGGTTTGGGAAGACAACACATGCCACAGTGTAGCTAAGCCCACGAGCCACAAGTATTCAAACCTGCGCTTTGGAGTCCGTGCTCTGTAACAAGAGAAACCACTGCAATGAGAAGCTTACACACTGCAACTAGAGCCCACACAACAACAAACACCCCAAAATAAATGCATAATGTTTATTTATTAAAAATAACTAATTTTTATTTAGTTATTAAATAACTAATTTTTATTTAGTTATTAAATAACTAATTTTTATTTGTTAAAATAACTAAATTTTATTTAGTTATTTAAAATAAATAAATAATTTTTATTTATTAAAACAAAGAATATTTATTTATTAAAAATAAATACCTAAATTTATAAAGTAAATTATTAATAATAAATTTTAAATGAAAAAATAATATTTTTAATGAGTCTATGAACAGTTGCTTACTTGGAATCAGAGTTGATAGGAGAATCAGAGCTAGGGATCTGAATTTAATTAGAACCACGGCTTTGAGTGAGATTCCACAAGAGAAAGAATTTAGATCAAGTAGTGGGAGGGATTGGGGGCAGGAGGAGAAAGGGACGACAGAGGATGAGTTGGCTGGATGGCATCACTGACTCGATGGACGTGAATCTGAGTGAACTCCGGGAGTTGGTGATGGACAGGGAGGCCTGGCGTGCTGCGATTCATGGGGTCGCAAAGAGTCGGACACGACTGAGCGACTGGACTGAACTGAGTGGCAGAATATGGTGTGGAGAGAAACAAGTCCACCAGTTTTCACATGGTAGATACCTAAAATGTTGAGATAAGCTGGATGTAGTTTAGCACTCGTCCTCCTGTTACCACACTGAATATAAGTGGCAAATGATCAGGTAGAGAAAGTATGCGTCAAGGATTAATTTCCTGAACCAAGACCAGTAAAATGCTACTCAAGTATTTAGAACTACCTTTGTTACAAAGGATATCAGTAACAACATTTTCAGTTCATGGAATTTTGCCTAAATTCTACATCAAATTGAGATATAATTTTTATTAAAAGTTTTCCATGAAAAAAAATTCTATGAAATCTATAATACCTAGAGTCATTTGAAAGTTCCAAGTGCTCCATTGAGATCTTCTTCACTCAGTGTCTCATACAGTTTCTCAAATTTAACATTTTGAAAGTCAACTTCAATCTTACCCTCAAACCTGCTTTTTCCCTCTGGTCTTTCCCTTTAAGTCACAAAGCTCAGACCTTCTTTAATATTTTTTTTTTCCAAAAAAATTTTTTTATTGAGCTATAGTTTTTACAATATTGTATATTTCAGGCATACAACAGTGATTCACAATTTTTAAAGGTTCTACTCCATTTATCAGTTCAGTCAATTCTGTCGCTCAGTTGTATCCAACTCTGTGACCCCATGGACTGCAGCACGCCAGGCCTCCCTGTCCATCACCAACTCCCGGAGTGTACCCAAAGTCATGTCCATTGAGTCAGTGATGCCATCCAACCATCTCATCGTCTGTTGTCCCCCTCTCCTCCCGCCCTCAATCTTTTCCAGCATCAGGGTCTTTTCAAATGAGTCAGCTTTTGCATCAGGTGGCCAAAATATTGGAGTTTCAGCATCAGTCCTTCCAGTGAACATTCAGGACTGATTTCCTTTAGGATGGGCTGGTTGCAGTCCAAGGGACTCCTTGCAGTCCAAGGAACTCTCAAGAGTCTTCTCCAACACCACAGTTCAAAAGCATCAGTTCTTCGGCACTCAGCTTTCTTTATAGTCCAACTCATGACTATTGGAAAAACCATAGCCTTGACCAGATGGACCTTTGTTGGCAAAGTAATGTCTGTATTCCATTTATGCTGCTGCTACTGCTGCTAAGTTGCTTTAGTCGTGTCCCCTACATACAAACAAGTTCTGTTCTGAGAACATGGTCATAAGTCCAATTTGTTCAGGAGTCCAGCAAAGTTAGCCTAGGTACCCTGCTAACACAGTCAGCTTTGTACCATCAATAAAGATACTGTACTTAACTGTAGTCTATACACAAAAGCACATATAAGTACACAAAAGCACAGCCAGTTGTAGAGGATGCACACTCAGGACAGTGTATACCAGACGTGTGAACTTATGTGATTGGACATGGAAGCATACGTCCGCATCTTTGAAAGTTCACCACTTGAAGGTTCGTATGTAGGGAGCTTACTATATAGGTCATTCTGCGTGCTCCCGTACTCAGAACCCGTACATGATTTCCTTTTGTGCTTAAGGTAAAATTCAAAATCTTTCTCTTGCTTTCTAAAGTCTGGCACATGCTGATCCCAGTCATATCTGCCAGCTTTGCTCTTCCTTGGCGTTATTTCCTGTCCCAAAGGCTCCTATCCCAGCCCCTCACTTATCTAGTTCTGTTGATTCTAAAAAATTTCAGCTGAAAACTCCATTTTCCAAGGAAGTTAGAGGTGTTTCTCCTTCTTGGCATGGTCAGGGAAGGCCACTCTTTGGGGTGACTAGCCTCAGGGATGATCTGAAATGACAGCAGGAGTGATTGCTCCAAGATATACAGAAGGAGCTGTGCATGTATCCCTGGGGCTAGGATGACTGCGCACAAAAAATCAAGCTGCCTTCAAGCCAGATGAGACTCAGCTTCCTAAAACACTCGGACAACAGAGTCTCTACGCAAAGGCAAATCATTTAAAGATTCTTCATCCACCGAGGCCTGCTTTGCAAGAAGCAGGTCTTCACTCTGAGTCATCGACTCTCATTTAGATTCCTAGACAGGTTTCAAAAGTGTTTGTAAATGCCATTGACCCAGCTCAGCAGCAGCTTCATTAGGGCTCAGTGACTCATGTACAGGGTGCCCCATACCTGGTTTCCTCTTGGGCAAGAAGCATCGTAGAATACAGAAAGCATTGATTTCAACACCAATGAAACTTGGGCCCAAATGTCAGTCCTCTTATGCATCGGCTGTTGACCTTGGGTATCATAATTCTTTGCTCTGAGCCAGTTTCTAACCTGGTGGTGGGGATTAAATAATATGCTGGACTTCCCTGGTGGTCCAGTGGTTAAGAATCCTCCACGCCCATGTGGGATGGGGGTGGTGGGCTGGGATGGGACGGGGGAGGTTGGGGGACGAGTTCCCTGTCCATTCCCGGAAGATTCCGCATGGCGTGGAGCAGCTAAGTGCATACGCCACAGCTACTCAAGTCCAAGCTGCCTAGAGCCTGTGCTCTGCACCGAGGGAAGCTGCTCCAATGAGGAAGCTGTGCACCACGACGAAGAGGAGCCCTCGCACGCTGCTGCTAGAGAAAGAAGCCCGTGTACGGCAGTGAAGACCCAGCACAACTGAAAAGGAAATTAATAATTTTGCAAAAACCTCTCCCATTAAAAATTATGAAATAACCTTTGAATGATGTGATGATGATAAGACACCAAACCCAAAGCAAATGCCTAGCACTGATGCTGATCATTGTCTGCTTGCAATGTTTATCTTCTGCATAAAGTGACCCAAGAGACCTATGTCAGATTTTAAGACCCCCCCCACCACCACCTTCGCATCAGCTTAGCAACTGTGTAGTATTATACAGGCAGACTTTGGAAAAGAAAACAAGTAATGAAAACATTGGCCAGAACCCCTTGATGGCTTCTCTCTCAAAAGTAGGAAGAGAAAAGTGATTCTGTGTCTGAGGCAAAGATGAATGTTAGAATATTTCCTCCTTGAGGTTTTACTTGATCTTTTTTTTTTCCTCTCTGAAGACATAGTCTCAAAGAATGTGGAGAAACTTCAAAAGCAGAATAGAAGCACGCACATTGACACACGGAAACCTTTACAACTTTTCTGTTTATGCAGTGATTTTTTTTTTTTTTTAAGCCCTACATAACAAAATATCAAGAGTGGAATTGGGAGACTGCCTTCCAGATTGAAATGCTTAAGTAAAAATCTTGGGTCAGAGTGACTCCACACAAATAAATGTTAGTTTGACACGCGAGCCAGCATGTTCTGACTTCCATTCTGTGGTTGATGGTTTACATTTTAATTCCTGTTGCAGACTTTGGATTAAAAATGTGTTGCCTTCATCATTATGCTCATATGTTGAGACTCAAACAGCAAATCCAGTAGATTTATGTAGCTTGTCCCTGGCCTGGATGGAACAGCAGTACATTTTTTATTGACATAAAGACTTTGTCAAAAGCACCAAGTACAAAGATGGTTGTTTGCTTTTGTTTATTTTCTCCTTCTCCTTTTTCTAGGATTATGACAGTTTTTTTGAATCCAAGGAGAGCAACACAGTCTTTTCATTCTTAGGCCTGAAATCACAGTTGGCGTCAAAGGTAGGTTAATCTTTTCTTGCTTTAAAATGTATCTTTCTTGAGTTGTTCTTAGGGATTGAGGTAAAAGGAGTGTAGCTAGTCTTCCAGATTTTCAGCTTTTGCTTTCTCAGGGGCACAGTTAGGACTGCCCAGGGTAAAGCCACATAAAGATGCCATTTTTTTTTCTTTCTTTCTTTCTCATTTTTAACTGTTGCTGTATATTAGAATTTATCTTTATTTAAAATTCAATTTATTCATAATTTGGACTTCCTTCTTCCAAGAAAAATTTAAGGTAGCAAAAAATCATAGGCGCTTCTTACTTTAAAGTGCAAGCTCACATTACTTTACCTTTTTTGAAAAAGAATCAAAGCCATGCTTTTAAGATCTTCTCCTATTTGAGTCATTTACATTGGAAGGGACATGATTTGCAATAACAAATGGTCAACCTTGAAAAAAAGGTAATTCCTAAACTAGTCCAAGTGTTTTTGAAGCCACTTTATTGTGTCAAATGTCTTTTAGAAAATGTAAAAGCCTCACCCTTTTCTAACATTTAGAACTACAGATGATATATATTATTGTAACTTCGTAAAGCACATGAATTCATTTTCAAAATAAAAAATACCATTTCTTTGTTAAATAAGGTAATATTTTTAGTGTTATTTCTCCTTCAGAAAAGGATTTTTCTGATTATGAAAATAGCCTAGACTCATTCTAAAAAATTGGGAAAACGCATAATGTATACAATAGAAAATAAAAAGTCACCAGAGAAGACCACATAAATATTTTTGCTGTATTTCCTTGCAGTCTTTATGTACATGGCAATGGAGCTTCTGACTGTATTTCAAATTGAGACCGAATTCTAAAGCATCTATTTTTAACACTGAGTTGAAATGAAACAGCATTACTGGGAAACTTTGATGTCTATAAGTAATAGGTCTTTTGAGGCCACCCGGGATCTGTACCATTTCTGGAACACCTGTGGGAGGAAGGCAGAGACTATCAATAATATAAATTACACCCCAGCACGTGTAGTTCCTCGCCAGTGTGAACTGTGCTTTGTTATACATCAGTAAGTCCACAGATGGTGGTGGGTGGTTTCTGTGCACATGTTTTAAACAGAGGCAAAACCCACACACAAAATATTTAAAGGCTCTTAAAGCTATTTTTATAAAGATGGAACATTGGAATACTTGGGAAAATGAAAGTATTTTTATAACGTGTTTCATACAAAGATATTAAACAATCCAGATTTATCTTCAAAGAACTGGAAAAAACTGGGATAAGAGCAGTCTAATGGATGCATGAATCCAGTGGACAGTGTCTGTGCAAACATCTTTGAAAAATACTGTGTGCTTGCCATCTTTGTTCTCATTTTCCCTGAATATGTAGACTCCTGTGAGATTCTGTGGGCTGGCTTTTTTTTACTCTTTGAAAATCTTTATATTCTCTTAGAAAGTTTTTAGGAAACCTATGATCTGTAGAATATGCATTCTCCCATAACTTGTGGTCGTGGGATTAAAGTTGGTCTTATGTTTTAAATGTTTTAATGGATTTATAATTTACATACCGTACATTTTACTTGTTTTTACAGTTCAGCGATTTTTGGTATATTTACAGGGCTGTGTAACTTATCACCACAGGCATAGAGCTCATTTATTTATTTTTGGCCGCTCTGCATGTGGGATCTCTGTTCCTAACCAGGGATCAAACCCGTGCCCCCTGCATTGGGAGCATGGCGTCTTACTCCTTGGACCACTAGGGAAGTCCCAAGGTTGGTTTTGATGCCATTGAGGTTTGTTTGATTTCAGGAGACCATCCCATCAGCAGTGAGGGCTCTGGGCATCCCCACCCATTCCGACCCCCATTTTCAGACTCCTGAGCGAATCAGACGTGGGCAGGAGCCCGTGGAGCCCGGGCGGAGGGCTGTGGTGCAGTGTACGTGCTGCGCCCATGAACCAGCCAAGGCCTTAAGCATTAATAGCAACTCATACTTCAGCTCCGTAGGAGAGAAGTGCAGGTATCTCTAAGAGCAAATCAGCATCTCCCCCATTTCTGGTTATTTATTTTATGTGTGCTCAGTGCAATCCCAAGGACTGTAGCCCTCCAGGCTCCTGCCCTTGGGATTTTTCTGGCAAGGATACTGGAGTGGGTTGCCATTTTCTCCTCCAGAGGATCTTCCCAACCCAGGATCATACCCATGTCTCCTGCATTGGCAGGTGGATTCTTTACTACTGAGCCACCTGGGAATCCCTATTTATTTTGTACCTTGGTAGTAATTCATTATACAGTCTACACTCTTAAGGCCTAGATGGAGCTTTCATGGGTGTGATACACTATACGATGGAGCCTCCTTTCCTGTCTTCTGTCCTACCCTCTCTGCAGCACAAGCACATGAAAGACAGGGTAAGCTAGCCCACCAGGGGGAGAAGGCAATGGCACCCCCCTCCAATATTCTTGCCTGGGAAATCCCACGGACAGAGGAGCCTGCTGGGCTGCAGTCCACAGGGTCTCGAGGAGTCGGACACAACTGAGCAACTTCACTTTCACTTTTCACTTTCATGCACTGGAGAAGGAAATGGCAACCCACTCCAGTGTTCTTGCCTGGAGAATCCCAGGGACGGAGGACCCTGGTGGGCTGCCCTCTATGGGGTCGCATAGAGTTGGACACGACTGACACGACTTAGCAGCAGCAGCAGCCCACCAGGGGACATAAAGACTCCATTAGCATCTGATTGCTCCGTGGAACAGTGAGGGGAGAGAAGCTCAATAGGAAAAGAACATTCAGCACCCAGGTGTAGACACTGGCCAGTGTTCAGAGTGGACAGGACACAGGACGGTAGAAAGTGACAGAGTGGTGGCCTGCAGGGCTACCATCCCATATAGAGTGTGTGTGTGTGTGTGTGTGTGTGTATAATGGGATGATATATAGTCATGCTTCAGAATAAAATTTAATTACATTAAAGAAAAAAACGTCCATGCAGGACAGACACATCCGGAGCCAATGTGCCCTGCATAATAATGAATACATTGAACACCACATTTGCTTCCAACTTTTTGCATTCTTAGTAGTGCCCAGAAACATCCTTGTAGCTATTGACACTCTGCTCATATACGTTTTTAAAGAATTCAAGTGAGTTGCTGATACTTAAAATACTGATTTCCCACGTTTCTCTATTCTTGAATTGTCCAAACCCTGGTTGGCAGTGGGGGAGCAGGGGCACATCTTCCTATGGATATCTGGACGTCCCTGTGGTACCTACTTATGAGAAAAGACCTTTTCATGAATTTTCAAAGGAAATCATCAACCTCATTCTCATAATAGACTCAAAAGAGAGCCTGCAAGTTTCTGCTTTTGAATCTCCCCCATTCAGGGCTGATATTGAAAACGTGTAGCCACCAGTAAACCCTAGGCACTGAACCAACAGGGGGCTCCTCTCAGAGCTCCCACCCCCTACCCACACCAGGGGTCAGCCATCCAGCTGTTGGATCATGGTGGCTCTTGGGGGATTGGGGTATCAGCTGTTTACCAGTAGGTGTGGTGGTGTTCCCCCCGGGTTACCCTCTGCAGGGCCCCTGAGTGAGGTAACTGCCCCCCACCCCACTCACCCAGGTGCAAGAGGCATTTCATCAGTGTTGAAAACAGGTGGCTTCCTTTCCCCTTTTCTATTTGGCAGGTCAGGTGGGTTTGACTTAAATCTGGGCTCTGATCCTGAAACCTAGGATTCGCTCTTACCCATCACATGAGGGTAATTATTATGATTTCCAACCTCTCTGTTCCCTGATGTTTCAAATATCACTGCCAGGGTCCAGTGGTTAAGACTGTGCTCCCAGTGCAGGGAGTGGGGGTTCAACTCCTGGTCGGGGAACTAAGATCCCACTTGCCGCATGGTGCGGCCAATAAATAAATAAATGAATAAATAATATAGATCACTTGCCAGGGTGAATTTCTTGTCCATGTAATGCAATAACTAGCCTTTTTTTTTTTTTTAATAAATAGGCAGAACCGTAGCGAAGACAAGTGGAAGGGATGGAGATGCATTTCAGAGTCCCCTTTGGTACTCGGCGCACGCCTGCTTACCTAATGCATCACTGTGACAGAAGCGACATGCGTTATCAGTAACTTTGCTTGCCATGGAAAAGGTGTTTGGGAAAGACTTGGGTCTAATGGGATTGCATGATTGCTTTAAACCAAATCCGGACGGTGGTGGGTTTTTTTCTTATTTTCAGAATTACCTGCAGTTGCCTCACTTTACCCAGAGGAACTGTCACCTGTTCCAGGTGTGCTTCCTGAATGACTGAGTGATAAGCAGGTGGCACCATCAGAGAGAAAATACTGGATCTGCCCTGGTTTGTAGTTGATGCCAGGATTGCTCAAACCTGCTTCTCTTCTAACTACCTAGGTGATATCCTTGAAATTAGTCTGCCAGGCTTTTAGAATACTTTGATCAGAAAGAAAAATAGCAATGTTGGTTGACAAAGGGCTGAAGGTCTTTGCTGCAGAATCACAAATATTCCAGTGCTTTGTCATAACTGTAGAAAAAGTTAGGTGCTCTAGCCTCCTTTTGGTGATGGAAATTCTTACCCCTATAAATCCTCCAAGCTCCTCCTGATGTGTCCAGAAATCATAGTTGATTACAGTATATGATCAGAACCGAGTTATAGGGATGAAAAGAATGGCTATTTTGAAAAATACATGCTTCTTTATCTCTTGCAAGGGGCAAGTCTCACTTAATGCATAAGATTGCATAAAAGGTATATTTCAAGAGGTGCACTAATTAGATAGTAAATTTATAGAGGATATTATCTGACTCATATCTGAAAGCATTTCAGCTCTAGCAACTTAGTATGCATAAGTGCACATATATTTTTGAATGCAGCTCCCCTAACTAGTAGCTGCTTATATATTTTGTGAAAGGATTATATTTTTTGAGAAAGGAAGATCTTGGTTAGATGTATTTTGGGAACCCTTGATGAGGCATATTAAAAAAAATAATATTGCTATGCTTTTTTTTTTTTCCTGTGTTACTTTTCATTGGTCCTCTCATTCTGCCAACTCATATTTCTGGCCAGTGCACAGTTCCAGATTTTCAGAGTAATGTAGGTACATGTTCTTACTCCATGTATGAGCACCATTGATTTTTCAGAACAGAGTACGTACAAGAAAGAGGCTGTCAGAGATTCACTCTGGATAGTACCTGGCATGTGAAGTCCCTGCTCCCTTTGAAGTGGATGCAGATAAATACTGAACCTGTCTACATTAAGGCAGAGGCTCCTTTTACTGCATCCTCGTCCTTGCTCACACTTAAGAGTTTTTAGTTGCCGAACCTGGGAATAGTCTTGCACAGGGTAAACTCTTAGAGGACTGTGTAAGACATTCTGCTGTTCTCGGCATCCTGATGGTGGGCTTGCCCTGGAATTCTGAGCAGGAAGTTTGTAAGAAAGGAGGAGAACAAAAGAATTGAGCTCCTGTCACCTGTGTTTTCTCTCCCTCCAACTTGCTAAATGTGGACTCTTCTAAAGAACTTGTTGAATGCTAAAGCTGACATCCCCAGCCTGAGGTTTGCAGTCCAAGACTATAACCAGAAGGAAAGCATTCCACTGATTCCTACGTGACTGGAACAGACACATAATCCACAGTTTTCTCTTCAAGGAAACCTGCTGTGAAATCATGAGTATGACTGCTTAGTTGGCATTAAATACAATCCAGGTCACATTTCCACTTGATAAATCCCAGGGACTATCCAGGAAATTGTTTTTGAACTGGGTATTATGTTAAAGTCTGATAAAACTTAGTATTTCTTTTTAAGATACGGCAGTTTAAAACATTAATGTTACTGTGATCTAACTTACATTTTGTCTGCTCTTGCCAGTGAGTACCAAGAAGCAGCTTGGTAAGATTGAGTCTTTGGGAGTTAAATTCTGGGGTCATAGGATCAATACAATACTTGGCAGACCAAGAAAGCTACTCAGACTTGTTTGTCTCAAAACCTTTAAATTACTCTGATTGTAGTAGATTCTCCTAAGCAGACTAGATGAATAGGAGAGCTAAATTATTATCACAGTTACACACCATCGACCCTCACCTGTACTATTTTTTTTTTTTTTTTTTGATCAGCAAAGAAATAGGAGAGACCAGCTTGAGCAGGAATTGTGCTTGTGCCGAGTGAGCTCAGAAGCACATTGTGTGGTATTTCCCGTGGTATCCAGGCTCTGTGGAGTCCAGAGGGTATTGCTGTCTGGACTTACCTGAGCCACACTGTGTTCAGATAATATCATGCCCTTATCTGTGGTGTTTTACCAGCTAAATTCCAAACACGTAATGATTTTCTTCATCCCTTCTTTAACTAGCTGCCTTTAGATCTGGATAATCACCTAGGAAAGAAGTGGATGGGAATTGTAGACATAGATATATCAGGAGCATTTCAAGACAGAATTTTTCTTTCCTATAGCAGGCTTGTTGGAGCAAAGGAAATGTGCTGCTAAAAAATCAGATTACGCCTTTTCAAAATTAGACAAAATACAGAGTGCCATCTTACTAGGTATATGCAGACCGGAAGAAAATTTATTTGGGGAAGTACTTGTTTTTCCAGATTCTGGTATTCTATTAAAATCAAAGAGGAGAAAAGGAAGATTTTTTTTTTTCTCTCAGGCTCTAATATATTTTAGATTTGTTTCTGTTTTATAGATTTATCCAACACTCCCATGTAGATGTTTTTATATTACATGAATTTAATAATGAACTAAACTTATTTGTCCTCTGTTGTTGAAGGGTACCAAAGCCTCTTGCTGTTTTTTTTTTTTAATTTGATTCTGTTATATAGGGTTTTGCTTTTTCTACAGATTCTTTTCATTTAGTATCTTTTCTAAAGTGTCAAGACCCACTTTGATCTGCAAAATTATTGTTTTTCGATTTCAATTTGTATGTATTTGTCTCTAAAGGCATTGGTGAAATGTCAGATTTTATATTCAGCATTAAAGAGGAATAAATTCCAGAAAACCCACAGTCTGGAAATGGAGTGTTTGTTCCCTACCATGTCTTATACCTTTTCTGATTTTACTTTTGTGTTTGTTTGAATCTGAAAAGCTATAGATTAGTTGGAAAAATGCATGTGGCTCATTGACCACTCAAAGAGACAGTTACATATGTGTGTGTGTGTGTGTATTGGAGGTGACTGCAGAATCATCTCAGTGTGTGTGTGTGTGTGTGTATGTGTGTGTGTATTGGAGGTGACTGCAGAATCATCTCAGTATGTGTATGTGTGTGTGTCTAATTAGAGGTGACTGCAGAATCATCTCTGTGTGTGTGTGTGTATTGGAGGTGACTGCAGAATCATCTCAGTGCGTGTGTGTGTGTGTGTATTGGAGGTGACTGTAGAATCATCTCTGTGTGTGTGTGTGTGTGTGTATGTGCATGTGTGTGTGTGTGTGTATTGGAGGTGACTGCAGAATCATCTCAGTATGTGTATGTGTGTGTGTCTAATTAGAGGTGACTGCAGAATCATCTCTGTGTGTGTGTGTGTATTGGAGGTGACTGCAGAATCATCTCAGTGCGTGTGTGTGTGTGTGTGTGTATTGGAGGTGACTGCAGAATCATCTCAGTGTGTATGTGTGTGTGTGTCTAATTGGAGGTGACTGCAGAATCATCTCTGTGTGTGTGTGTATTGGAGGTGACTGCAGAATCATCTCAGTGTGTATGTGTGTGTGTGTCTAATTGGAGGTGACTGCAGAATCATCTCTTGTGTGTGTGTGTGTATTGGAGGTAACTGCAGAATCATCTCAGTGCGTGTGTGTGTGTGTGTGTGTATTGGAGGTGACTGCAGAATCATCTCAGAGTGTGTGTGTGTGTGTCTGTAATTGGAGGTGACTGCAGAATCATCTGTGTGTGTGTGTGTGTGTGTGTATGTGTGTGTATTGGAGGTGACTGCAGAATCATCTCAGTGTGTATGTATGTGTGTCTGTAAGTGGAGGTGACTGCAGAATCATCTGTGTGTGTGTGTGTGTGTGTATATTGGAGGTGACTGCAGAATCATCTCAGTGTGTGTGTATGTGTGTCTGTAATTGGAGGTGACTGCAGAATCATCTGTGTGTGGTGTGTGTGTGTGTGTGTGTGTGTGTGTGTATTGGAGGTGACTGCAGAATCATCTCAGTGACCAGGACCAAGAATGGCGTTCAGTCACTCATCCCTTGCTTGGTTCAAATGCCTGACAGTGGTTTCCTGAGTACGCTGAAGCGCTGGGCTGTGGATTCTCTTCCCTTGGTTGGTTTAGTTGCTAAGTCCTGTCCCACTCTTGTGTCCCCATGGACTGTAGTCCGCCGGGCTCCTCTGTCCGGGGGTTTTCCAAGCAGGAACACTGCAGCGGGTTGCCATTCCTTCTCCATTGCGTCCCTAATTTTGTGCAAAAAAAGAAAAAGTGAAGCCGCAACCAGCAATAGCAGGGCTTCGCTTGCTGCAGCCACCTCTGAAGGCAGAAGATATTTCTGAAGGCAGCGTCTGAAGTTAAGCGCGTCCCTGAACTGTTTCTAACCTTGGACACCAAGACGAGGGAAGCAAAGGAGAAGATAAAGAGAACAGGCTGTCAGTTTCCAGAAAAGTGCTAAATTGTGAAACCAGGGAAGCCAAGTAAATGCCTGCCTGCTTATAACCCAGATTTTCCAACTTGCTAGTTTTCTGGCAGTGCAGGCCAGGTTAGTTTGGTCACCCGGTTAATCAGTATGTGTTGCGCCCCTAGAACATGAGGGGGACTGTCTGAGCAGGACGATAGTCTCAGGCCTCCAGGAGGAGAGAGACAGAGAAGTGTTCATAGCAAGGACAGCAGGTGGTGATTTGAGAGACAGGTAAGTTCAGTGTTCTAGGTGATGGTTCATCTGAAATGTGTATAATCTTTTTGTCTGTTTGAACCATTCTGGTTTTTAAAATTATCTCATACCTGCAGTGGAATCAGCATGAGTGCACACACACACACACCTATGTAATATATACGCTGCCACGTAAAGAAAAATACACACACCTGGTGGTGTCTGCCAGCAGCTTCCTGTCGTCCCTTTGTGGTGCCACGTGGCCTTCCCTGATGCTGCCCCATCCCCATTTAATAGTGGGAGGCCGTCCTGAGCGCTGTGTTGATCGTAGCCTTTCTGTCCTTTCTTATTTTACCTTTGTGTAGATACTTAAATGTGCATATCTTGAATGAATGGAATTAAACTGTATTCTTCCCGTCACCTTCGTTTTTATGTTCACTGCTTTGGGGCATAATTATTTTGAAGCAAGTACCCTAGCTTGTTTATTTTCACTGCTAAGTATTAGTTCACTGTATAAATATATCACAGTTTTCCCCTTCTCCATATGGAAACACACCTTTCTTTGAAATAGAAAAAGGAAATGTTGCTACGAACATTCTTCTGGTGATTTCTGGGGCACATACGCAAGTAGATGTAAACCTTGAATGGAATTGCTATGTTACACATGATATAAGGCACATCGTTAACCTAACTAGACAAGGCTAAGTTGTTTTCCAAAGTCATGGTACCTACTGACAATCCTGCTGAGGTTCTAGAATTTCTGGTACTCTCGATCTCACTAGGGTTTACGATCATCAGACTCAACATTTTGCCAAGCTGAGGAGTGTAAAATGGTATCTGTGGTTTCATTTATTTGACTACTAACACGACAAATGTGTTTTACTATGGGAATTCCTATTTCTTCTTCCTGGAAATCCCTCTGAGGTCTTCTACCGTTTTTTCTATTGTTTTTTTTTTTTTTTTTTTCAATTAAACTTTGAAAGGTCTTTCTAGTTTTATTGGTAAATGCTTAACTAATAAAGTAGAAACCATATTTAGAGTAAAAATTCTTCTGAAATTGTTTCCAAAATTATGAAAAAAGCATGTGAAACTTTATTCTATTTGGAGGGGATAAAGTTAAATGTGTAAATTATGTGTTATGTGCTAATTTTCACCTCCTCAGCATCTCAGCCTAGAGAAGATGTACCTTGGAAACCTCTCTACATCCTGGAGGAGGAAATGGTTACCCATTCCTGTAGTCTTGCCTAGAAAATCCCATGGACAGAGGAGCCCAATGGGCTATGGTCTAATGGGTCACAAAGAGTTGGACACGACTTAACAAGTACGCACACACACACACACACACACACACAAACAAGCTATGCTCTCAAAGTGTTCTTTCTTTGAGGTAATTTTAAGGCTCATCAATTTCAGTTATTTGGTAGGAAATGTGATTTCCTACTGCAAAATAAACCAAAAGGAAATCTTTCATGTTTATTTATGCACAGTTCCTTTGTATGTCAATATAGAATAGGCTTACAGCAATAGGCCAAAATGATGTTATACTTAAAAGGACATTTAGAAAATAATTTTTTTGTAGGGCACACAGTTTTGAGGGCATTAGCCTGTTAAGACCCCCTTTGCCCGGCAAAGGAATAAAGCTGTTCTTTTCTACTTCACCCGTTCTCCACCAGAATGATTTTTTTGAGTTGAAGGAGATTGTGTTGGACCTATTCTCATAACTAAATAATTCTTAAGCTGAATGAAATATCACGATCATGTGAATAAACCCAGTATGTTCTGACTTGTTCAGTCACCAAGTCGTGTCTGAGTCTGTGTCTCCGTGGACTGCAGCAAGCCTGGTTTCCCTGTCCTTCACTATCTCCCGGAGTTTGTTCATTTGTCCGTTGTGTCAATGACGCCATCCAACCATCTCATCCTCTGTCGCCCCATGCTGCTCCTGCCCTCAATCTTAACCCAGCATAGAGGTCTTCTCCAGTGAATCAGCTCTTCACATCAGATGGCCACGGTTATGGAACTTCAGCTTCAGCATCAGTCCTTCCAATGAATATTCAGGGTTGATTTCCTTTAGGATTGACTGGTTGGATTTCTTTGCAGTCCAAAGGACTCTCAAGAGTCTTCTCCAGCATAATTCGAAAGCATCAATTCTTTTGCACTCAGCCTTCTTTATGGTCCAACTCTCAGATCTGTACACGACTACTGGAAAACCATAGCTTTGACTGTATGGACCTTTGTCAGCAAAGTGATGTGGATATTTTCATTTCTGGTTGGCAGGTATCAGAACAAGAAACTACAGTGCAGTCTTCTGAGGCTCCTGCTAATCAGGGGGCAGTGTTTTTCATGGGCCAAGGACTCTGACATTTGAAAAATACTAACTGAAAATTTGGTACTGCTTACAATGAATGGCACAAAAATTTAGACCTTTCTTTATTAAAACAGCCGTCCACACTCTCGTAATATACATCCTTTGGGGTTCTATAATCATAAACTTCACTGTCACCAGACTTTCTACTGAAAAAGCTCTAGTGCAAATATCTATCATCATTAATGTAACGGAAACGAAAGCTCAGTAGTACAGAACAGCTGCTCAGTGTGGTTCCAGCAAGCCACATAGAATTATTGGGCACTTGAAATGTACTTGGCTGACTTTGTTATATGCTGTGAGTTTAAAATGTGGTTCATATTTTGAAGACTTATGAAAAAATAAAATATCTTAATTTTTATATCAATTACATTTTAAGTGATAATATTTTGGACATATTGGTTTAAATGTTAAAAACTGATTTCACCTTTTTTTTAATGTGGCCACTAGAAAATTTTCAATTATGTATATGGCTTATGTTACAGTTCTCTTGGACTGTACTGTTCTTTACCTGAATTTATAATAAAGACCTTAAATGCGCTTTTGAGTTTTGGCAAAATATCTCCTTTCTTTCTTTATAATATGAAAGGAAGTGTGAACATCTTCTGGAATATAATTTTCTAATATACTGCCAGGATAAATGCTTTTCTCATTTGGTTTTTCTGTCCCTCTAGCTTGAACCATTCAAGGCAGAGGTTCTTTTTTTTTTTTTTCTGGAACAAAAGAATAATGTGTATGTCTTGTAACACAGGACATCTCTCTGTGTCCAGCCTCTTCCTTGATTGTCATATCATGTTGATGTCCCCTATTAAATCAGTTAATTCCTGTGAACTAAGTCACGGTGGCATTTTTGTGTTTTTTGTTTTTTTTTTTTAAAGGAGGGAATTTAATGAATCACAGATCCCATCTATAATCTGCAGAACAGTGATGAATATTAATAGGATTTTTGTCCTAGATTTCCTAAAATGTTCTCTGTATCTGTAAAATTTGAGCTCAGAAGAATATATGGATCATCTGCTTTTTAAAAGTTTCATTCGGGGGGGCGGTCCTAAGATGGCGGAGGAATAGGAAGGGAAGACCACGTTCTCCCTCACAAATTCCTCAAAAGATCATTTCAACGCGGAGCAAACTCCACAAAACAACCCCTGAATGCAGGCAGAGGACATCAGGCAACCAGAAAAGCAGATCATTGTCTTCAAAAACAGGTAGGAAAAAAATATAAAAGACGAGAAAAGAGACAAAGGAGGTGGGGAGGGAGCTCTGTCCCGGGAAGGGAAGCCTATCCCGGGAATGGAATTCTAAGAAGAGAGGTTTCCAAACACCAGGAAACACTCTCCCTGCCTAGTCTGTGGTGAGCCTTGGAAACACAGAGGGCAACATAACAGGAAGGAAAAACAAATAAATAATTAAAACCAACAGATTACAAGCCCAACAGTAACTCCGCCAGCGGAAAAGCCGCGCAGACGCCTGCAACCGCCGCTAGCAAGTGGGGGCAGGGCAGGGAAGCGCGGGAGGCGCGGGCTGCAGCACTCGGTAAGAAGCGGGCAGAAATGCCCCACGCGTAACCAGAGTGATCGAACCTGGGCTAGCAAACCAGACTGGGGGATAGCTACCACGTGAAAAGCTGGAACATAAGACCCCGCCAGGACCGCGCACAGAACAAAGGACGGAATGGAATTAGCTGGCTGCAGACCATCCCCCGCCAGGGACAGGCAGCCAGAGCTGTAAGGGCTGGAAAGGGGCAATCGCAGCCCCGGAGAGACTTTACCTACCAAACCGCAGGCAGGCTTCTTTGCGGAGACTTCAGGGGGAGCAGGACAGTCACCATCCGCCTCACAGGGAGCGCCAGCAGTACACCCAGAAAACTGAGCAGTAGAGACAGAGAAGGGGACAAGTCGCGGCGACCGCGCTCGCCAAGCTCCCGAGCTGCTCGGACCCGGGAGGGGCGCAGGGCGCAGTCCCACCTGAGTCTGTGCCTCAGAGGGCTACCTGGTCGCCAAACCTGAGCGGTTTGGACCGGGGAGGTGCACGCAGCCTGGGGCCGGCCTCAGACGTTTCCCGGCTGAGCACCGTGGAGCCGGAGCGGTTTGTTCGCCGTGGCGGGGGACAGGTCCAGCGGGACTGAGACGCTGTGTGCCCACGACAGTGCTATTTGTTTGCAGCATCCCCCCCTCCCCACAGCGCGACTGAACTAGTGAGCCTTAAAAAAAAAAAAAAAAAAAGTGTCCACCACCGCCCCCCTGTGTCAGGACGGAACTCAGACACTGAAGAGACCAGCAAACAGAAGTCAAACAGAGGGAACCGCCTTGGAAGTGACCCCACACGACCCATAACATCAGAGAAGGGCCAGATATATCTTCACTATTTTTACAATCATTCCTTATTTTTTTTTCTAACTTTTTTTTTTAAGTGTTAAGTCTTCTATTTCTCCTCTAATTTTTAATTTCTATAACCTACTATTACTTTAAAAAAAAAACTCTACTTTTTTAAGGCAAACAGTCTTGGTGTGGTTGTTGTTGGTATTTCTTTTTTAATCTTGCGGTTTTTTTTTCTTTTTTTTCTTATTATTTTTTCTTTTTTCTTTTTTTCTTTCTTCCTTCTGCTTCTTCTCTTTAATATTGTATTTTTGAAAATCCAACCTCTACTCTAGGTTTTTTAATCTTTGCTTTTCAGTTTTTGTTATCAATTTTGTACATTTCAAAACTCAATTTTACCTGACAGCGAGATTACTGGATTGATCACTCTCTCCTCCTTTTGGACTCTCCTTTTTCTCCACCAGGGGGCCTCTGTCACTCCCCCCGCCCCCATCTCTTCTATATCCAACTCTGTGATTCTCTGTGTGTTCTAGATGGTGGAGAACACCTAAGGAACTGATTACTGGCTGGACTTGTCTCTCTCCTTTTCATTACTCTCTCCTACCCTCCTGGCCACCTCTGTCTACTTCCTCCCTCTCCTCTTCCCTGTATAAATCCGTGAATACCTCTGAGCAGTCCAGACTATGGAGCGCACATAAGGAAGTGACTATTGACTAGCTTGCTCTCTCCTCTTTTGATCTCACCGCATCTCATTCCAGTCACCTCTAACTACCCCCTCCCTCTTCTCTTCTCCATGTAACCCAGTGAACCTCTCTGGGTGTCCCTCAATGTGGAGAAACCTTTCATCTTTAACCTAGATGTTTTATCATTGGTGCTGTATAGATGGAGAAGTCTAGAGACCACTGTAAAAATAAAACCGAAAACCAGAAGCAGGAGGCTTAAGTCCAAAGCTTGAGAACATCAGAGAACTCCTGAATTCAGGGAACATTAAGCAATAGGAGCTCATCAAATGCCTCCAAACCTACATTGAAACAAAGCTCCACCCAAGGGCCAACAAGTTCCAGAGCAAGACATATCACACAAATTCTCCAGCAACACAGGAACACACCCCTGAGCCTCAATATACAGGCAGTTCAAAGTTACTCCAAAACTTTAGACGTCTCATAACCCATTACTGGTCACTCCACTGCACTCCAGAGAGAAGAAACCCAGCTCCACCCACCAGACCTCCAACACAAGCCTCCCTAACCAGGAAACCTTGACAAGCCACTGATACAACCCCACCCACAGTGAGGAAGCTCCACAATAAAGAGAACTCCACAAATTACCAGAATATAAAAAGGCCATTCCAAACGCAGCAATATAACCAAGATGAAGAGACAGAGGAATACCCAACAGGTAAAGGAGCAGGAGAAATGCCCACCAAACCAGACAAAAGAGGAAGAGATAGGGAATCTACCTGAGAAAGAATTCCGAATATTGATAGTGAAAATGATCCAAAATCTTGAAGTCAAAATGGAAACACAGATAAATACCCTAGAGACAAGGATTGAGAAGATGCAAGAAAGGTTCAACAAGGACCTAGAAGAAATAAAAAAGAGTCAATATACAATGAATAATGCAATAAATGAGATCAGAAACACTCTGGAGGCAACAAATAATAGAATAACGGAGGCAGAAGATAGGATTAGTGAAATAGAAGACAGAATGGTAGAAATAAATGAATCAGAGAGGAAAAAAGAAAAACGAATTAAAAGAAATGAGGACAATCTCAGAGACCTCCAGGACAATATGAAACGCTCCAACATTCGAATTATAGGAGTCCCAGAAGAAGAAGACAAAAAGAAAGACCATGAGAAAATCCTTGAGGAGATAATAGTTGAAAACTTCCCTAAAATGGGGAAGGAAATAATCACCCAAGTCCAAGAAACCCAGAGAGTCCCAAATAGGATAAACCCAAGGCGAAACACCCCAAGACACATATTAATCAAATTAACAAAGATCAAACACAAAGAACAACTATTAAAAGCAGCAAGGGAAAAACAACAAATAACACACAAGGGGATTCCCATAAGGATAACAGCTGATCTCTCAATAGAAACTCTTCAGGCCAGGAGGGAATGGCAAGACATAAAGTGATGAAAGAAAATAACCTACAGCCCAGATTACTATACCCAGCAAGGATCTCATTCAAATACGAAGGAGAAATCAATCAAAAGCTTTACAGACAAGCAAAAGCTGAGAGAATACAGCACCACCAAACCAGCTCTCCAACAAATTCTAAAGGATATTCTCTAGAAAGGAAACACAAAAAGGGAGTATAAACCCAAACCCAAAATAATATAGTAAATGGCAACGGGATCATACTTATCAATAATTACCTTAAACGTAAATGGATTGAATGCCCCAACCAAAATGCAAAGACTGGCCGAATGGATACAAAAACAAGAACCCTCTATATGCTGCTTACAAGAGACCCACCTCAAAACAAGGGACACATACAGACTGAAAGTGAAGGGTTGGAAAAAGATATTCCATGCAAATAGAGACCAAAAGAAAGCAGGAGTGGCAATACTCATATCCGATAAAATAGACTTTAAAACAAAGACTGTGAAAAGAGACAAAGAAGGCCACTACATAATGATCAAAGGATCAATCCAAGAAGAAGATATAACAATTATAAATATATATGCACCCAATATAGGAGCACCGCAATATGTAGGACAAATGCTAACAAGTATGAAAGGGGAAATTAACAATAACACAATAATAGTGGGAGACTTTAATACCCCACTCACACCTATGAACAGATCAACTAAACAGAAAATTAACAAAGAAACGCAAACTTTAAATGATACATTAGACCAGTTAGACATAATTGATATCTATAGGACATTTCACCCCAAAACAATGAATTTCACCTTTTTCTCAAGTGCTCATGGAACCTTCTCCAGGATAGATTACATCCTGGGCCATAAATATAACCTTGATAAATTCAAAAAAATCGAAATCATTCCAAACATCTTTTCTGACCATAATGCACTAAGATTAGATCTCAATTACAGGAGGAAAACCATTAAAAATTCCAACATATGGAGGCTGAACAACACGCTTCTGAATAACCAACAAATCACAGAAGAAATCAAAAAAGAAATCAAAATATGCATAGAAACTAATGAAAATGAAAACACAACAACCCAAAACCTGTGGGACACTATAAAAGCAGTGCTAAGAGGAAAGTTCATAGCAATACAGGCATACCTCAAGAAACAAGAAAAAAGTCAAATAAATAACCTAACTCTACACCTAAAGCAACTAGAAAAGGAAGAATTGGAGAACCCCAGAGTTAGCAGAAGGAAAGAAATCTTAAAAATTAGGGCAGAAATAAATGCAAAAGAAACAAAAGAGACCATAGCAAAAATCAACAAAGCCAAAAGCTGGTTCTTTGAAAGGATAAATAAAATTGACAGACCATTAGCCAGACTCATCAAGAAGCAAAGAGAGAAAAATCAAATCAATAAAATTAGAAATGAAAATGGAGAGATCACAACAGATAACACAGAAATACAAAGGATCATAAGAGACTACTATCAGCAATTATATGCCAATAAAATGGACAACGTGGAAGAAATGGACAAATTCTTAGAAACGTACAATTTTCCGAAACTGAACCAGGAAGAAATAGATAATCTTAACAGACCCATCACAAGCACAGAAATTGAAACTGTAATCAGAAATCTTCCAGTAAACAAAAGCCCAGGTCCAGACGGCTTCACAGCTGAATTCTACCAAAAATTTCGAGAAGAGTTAACACCTATCCTACTCAACTCTTCCAGAAAATTGCAGAAGAAGGGAAACTTCCAAACTCATTCTGTGAGGCCACCATCACCCTAGTACCAAAACCTGACAAAGATACTACAAAAAAAGAAAACTACAGGCCAATATCACTGATGAACATAGATGCAAAAATCCTCAACAAAATTCTAGCAATCTGAATCCAACAACACATTAAAAAGATTGTACACCATGACCAAGTGGGCTTTATCCCAGGGATGCAAGGATTCTTCAATATCTGCAAATCAATCAATGTAATTCACCACATTAACAAATTGAAAAATAAAAGCCATATGATTATCTCAATAGATGCAGAGAAGGCCTTTGACAAAATTCAACATCCATTTATGATAAAAACTCTCCAGAAAGCAGGAATAGAAGGAACATACCTCAACATAATAAAAGCTATATATGACAAACCCACCGCAAACATTATCCTCAATGGTGAAAAATTGAAAGCATTTCCCCTAAAGTCAGGAACAAGACAACGGTGCCCACTTTCACCACTACTATTCAACATAGTTCTGGAAGTTTTGGCCACAGCAATCAGAGCAGAAAAAGAAATAAAAGGAATCCAAATTGGAAAAGAAGAAGTAAAACTCTCACTGTTTGCAGATGACATGATCCTCTACATAGAAAACCCTAAAGACTCTACCAGAAAATTACTAGAGCTAATTAATGAATATAGTAAAGTTGCAGGATATAAAATCAACACACAGAAATCCCTTGCATTCCTATACACTAATAATGAGAAAGTAGAAAAAGAAATTAAGGAAACAATTCCATTCACCATTGCAACAAAAAGAATAAAATACTTAGGAATATATCTACCTAAAGAAACTAAAGACCTATATATAGAAAACTATAAAACACTGGTGAAAGAAATCAAAGAGGACACTAATAGATGGAGAAATCTACCATGCTCATGGATTGGAAGAATCAATATAGTGAAAATGAGTATACTACCCAAAGCAATTTACAAATTCAATGCAATCCCTATCAAGCTACCAGCGATATTTTTCACAGAACTAGAACAAATAATTTCAAGATTTGTATGGAAATACAAAAAACCACGAATAGCCAAAGCAATCTTGAGAAAGAAGAATGGAACTGGGGTAATCAACCTGCCTGACTTCAGGCTCTACTATAAAGCCACAGTCATCAAGACAGTATTGTATTGGCACAAAGACAGAAATATAGATCAATGGAACAAAATAGAAAGCCCAGAGATAAATCCACACACATATGGACACCTTATCTTTGACAAAGGAGGCAAGAATATACAATGGAGTAAAGACAATCTCTTTAACAAGTGGTGCTGGGAAAACTGGTCAACCACTTGTAAAAGAATGAAACTAGATCACTTTCTAACACCGCACACAAAGATGAACTCAAAATGGATTAAAGATCTAAATGTAAGACCAGAAACTATAAAACTCCTAGAGGAGAAAACATAGGCAAAACACTCTCCGACATAAACCACAGCAGGATCCTCTATGATCCACCTCCCAGAATTCTGGAAATAAAAGCAAAAATAAACCAATGGGACCTAATTAAAATTAAAAGCTTCTGCACAACAAAGGAAAATATAAGCAAAGTGAAAAGACAGCCTTCCGAATGGGAGAAAATAATAGCAAATGAAGCAACTGACAAACAACTCATCTCAAAAATATACAAGCAACTCCTGCAGCTCAATTCCAGAAAAATGAACGACCCAATCAAAAAATGGGCCAAAGAACTAAATAGACATTTCTCCAAAGAAGACATATGGATGGCTAACAAGCACATGAAAAGATGCTCAATATCACTCATTATTAGAGAAATGCAAATCAAAACCACAATGAGGTACCACTTCACACCAGTCAGAATGTCTGCGATCCAAAAATCT